>NC_090317.1:52135440-52438240 GCF_039906515.1 Pseudorca crassidens | reverse complement strand
AAGATTTTGGATCATCTTTACTATCATTACTCTGAATTCTTTTTCAGGTAGACTCCCTATTTCCTTTTCATTTGTTTCGTCTGGGTTTTTACCTTGCTCCATCATCTGCTGTGTGTTTCCCTGTCTTCTCATTTTACTTAACTTATTGTGTTTGGGGTCTCCTTTTTGCAGCCTGCTGGTTTGTAGTTCCTGTTGTTTTTGGTGTCTGTCCCCAGTGGCTAAGGTTGGTTCAGTGGGTTGTGTAGGCTTCCTGGTGGGCGGGACTAGTGCCTGTGTTCTGGTGGATGAGGCTGGATCATGTCTTTCTGGTGGGCAGGACCACGTCTGGTGGTGTGTTTTGGGATGTCCTTATTATGATTTTGGGCAGCCTCTCTACTAATGGGTGGGGTTCTGTTCCTGTCTTTCATTCCACTTTCTCTTATCTTACATGCCTAAGAAGGTGGCTTAAGGGCAATTGTTACTATAGTTTGTAGGTGGGACAAAAATTAATTTTTCTTAGATCAGTAGAGAACTGAGAGCTATCCTTTTTTTAGAGTAGAAATTAAGGAAATTCAATAGATGTCTATAAATGGTTTAACTGACCTGCCCCCAATTTTATAATTATTTTGTTGCCTTAGTGACCAATGAAAATAGTAATTAACATTCTAGATATGGATTTTTCCCCCAAAATGATAAAAAAAATCTATTGTAGGTATTTGTCCAAGGAATTGTATATGACCATCTACATTGTTCCTTTTAATTTTTCTCCCAAGCAAAACTTCTTTGGAAGTACAATGTATTTTAGCACACATTAAAGTATTGGCCATCTTTTTCAAGGTTTTAATCATGAAACATCCTCACTTCTGCCTTTTCCTCATAGCTATCATTAATGAAGCTCTTGTTGTCATTTGAACTTTTCATGGATAATTGAGTTAATTGTATAATAATTAAATTTTTGATAGCTGAAGTCATGATAAACTCATCTTACCTGCAAAACATAAATATCATTGATGTATTAATGACAGTTTAAAAACTGTGGAATGCATTATGAAAGCATTACTACTTAAGCATCACGATAATAATTGCTAGGAAGCATTGTGGTTAATTCTAAATGATTATAGCTAACACATTTAGTACTTAGTATGTGGCAGACATTGTTCTAGGAACTTTATATACATTTTTACTTATTTAATCCTTGCCATGACAATAAGGGGTTAGTATTCATATTCTCCCCATTTTACTGATGAGGAAACTGAAGCAAAGGAAAGTTAAGTAAGTTGCCCAATGTCAAACAGCTACTAAATGGCAGAAGCAGAAGTGGGATTTAAACCCAGGCAATCAGGTTCCAGAATTCATGTACTTAATCACTATACAATACCACATCTTATATGGTAGAACTTGGAGAACAAATACCTTAGGAACAGTGGTGGAATGCCAGCTAAGATTTGTTTTTTTTTCCTTTGTAAATAATACAGTGGCTTTTTTTTTCTTCAGAGAATGGGTTTTCTCACAATGCAGTATAACTACATTCCCTGCTAGAGCTGACTTCTGTTATTATCTATACATAATTCTGAGCCTTCTGAACATTATGATGTGACCTGGTGCTGAGTATCTACGAGGGCATGTTTTAAATTCTGGGTTTCTTAATGAACCTATACTTTTTTCTTTCCCTTTCGAAGCTGTTGAGTCATACAACTCCATCAGGCTCCAAGTGAAATTTCTATGTTACATATTCATTAGAATGCAATAAATTAAGTACTAAAATTTAAATACTGGGGAGACAGGGTCACCTTTTTAGACATTTTTTCAGAACTGTTGCTATACTAAATGTATGGCAAACATGAATGTCTATATACTGTTGTATTTAATTTCTTATGAAGCTAAGCAGCCTCCAATAAAACTGCTTTGTGCCTTAGTTAAATATAAGACAAAAAGGAGGAACCCATCTGTATTGGTACAAAATGTACAAAAGATAATATAATTTTTTTTTTTATTCTTTGTCAATGATCCTTAAAATCCATTATAGTTCAACCTGAGGATAGATCTTCTTTGCTGAATTAAGAAGGATGATTTCAGGGCTTCCCTGGTGGCGCAGTGGTTGAGCGTCTGCCTGCCGATGCAGGAACACGGGTTCTGTGCCCCGGTCCGGGAAGATCCCACATGCCGTGGAGCAGCTGGGCCCTTGAGCCATGGCCGCTGAGCCTGCGCGTCCGGAGCCTGTGCTCCACAACGGGAGATGCCACAACAGCGAGAGGCCCGCGTACCACAAAAAAAAACAAAACAAAACAAGAAGGATGATTTCAAACAAAACTTTTTTTAAAACTGGAACCCTCAGTTAACAAGACTTCATAAACTGTACGTTTTTTTTTTTAATTCCAGATACACTTACATTATTGTAAATTATTATAAGAGAATGTTGAACAATTATTAACCATAAGCTGGACTAGAAACCTCCACATCCAATGATGAAGCCCCCCTTTTTTTTTTGCTGTATGCGGGCCTCTCACTGCGGTGGCCCCTCCCGCTGCAGAGCACAGGCTCCGGACGCACAGGCTCAGCGGCCATAGTCCACGGGCCCAGCCACTCCGCGGCATGTGGGATCCTCCCGGACCGGGGCACGAACCCGTGTCCCCTGCATCGGCAGGCGGACTCTCGACCACTGCGCCACCAGGGAAGCCCTAACTGTACGTTTTGAGGGAGAATATAAAAGCAAATCAGAGATAACAACATGATGGGTTCATGTTTAAAGCACTGCCAGTGTATGTTTTGGATTCAGTCCAGATTGTGCTCAATTTTCTACATTCATCATCTTGTGCTAAGCCAGTCTTAAGCAAAACTGTCACATAAGTCACTATGTCTTCAGGGCACACAAATGCTTTCTGGCTTTGCTTGGTAACCCATTCAGTCTTTTCTGTCTACCTTCCTTCTAAAATGTTCTTTTTCTCATTACATCAAAATTCTTCTGCAGCAGGTTCACCCGACCTCAGCTTAGCTGTGAGGAGGGAAATATTTGATCAATTAAACTTATTCATTAAGATGTTGTTAATGACTGTGAAATGCTTAATATGTTAGCTTTCCCAGAAGTATTTGCATTTTTAGAATCACATTTTAACCTAAAGGAATCTCTAGAATCACTAGAATTACAAACAAAATCTGTTTGGCAAAGACAAATTATCTGGTACACTACAAATTAACCCTCCAGGAAAGCACCTAAAAGATTGTTTGTTTCTCTTGTAATGTGGAACTTTACATTAATACGGAACATTTTATCAAGATTTTCCAGGAAGGGTAAGTAGATGATAAAATCCTTGAGTTCTTATATATTTAGGAATGCTTTTCTTTTACCTTAAAAATAAACAACATACTAGATAGATACAGAATTATTGGGCTACAGCCTTTTATACTCCACACCTTGAAGATTTACTCCATTGTGTTCTTGAATGCAGTGTGAATGAGACTTTTAAGACAAGCCTGAGATTTTGTTTTGTTTTTGTTTCATTTTGTTTTGTGAATCATCTATTTCTTTTGTAGGAATACTTGTAAATTTCTTTCTTTGTCCTTGAAGTTGAATAATTTTATAAGGATATACCTTCTTTTTTTCCTTTTAAATTAAAAAAATGTATTTTTAAATTGGGGTATAGTTGCTTTACAATGTTGTGTTAGTTTCTGCTGTACAACGAAGTGAATCAGCTCTATGTATACATATATCCCCTCCCTCTTGGACCTCCTTCCCACCCCACCCCACCCCCATCCCACCCATCCAGGTCACCGCAGAGCACCAAGCTGAGCTCCCTGCACTATACAGCAGGTTCCCACTAGCTATCTGTTTTATACATGGCAGTTCACATACATCAATCTCAATCTCCCAATTCATCCCATCCCCCTTTCCCCCTATAAGGATATGTCTTGATCTTAAGCATTTTCTAATATTTTTTCCAAGAGCTCTTTTGATCTGCAATGTCTGTGTTTTTCAGAAAAGTTTTATTTTATTATGTCTTGCAATTTATGGGTAATTTCTCTTCCACCTTTCAAAGATACCAATTATTACATGTTAGATCTCCATGGTTTGTCTTCAGTATCAATCATCTTCTTTTGAATCTAGATTCAAGTTCCAATTCTGCCACTAACCAGCTATGTGGCCTTGGGCGAGTTTCATAAACTCTCTGAGCTACCCGTAAAATGTGGCTAATAATAATATTTGCCTTACAGGTTTGTTGTGAGGTTTGAACAACATAATTGTGTAAAACACTTAGCACAGTGGCCTATAGCTGGTATTACTATTAGCTATTATTATTTAAGACTTCAAACATAAAACTGAGAGAATTGGATATTTACTTTATTACATTATCAAGGCAGAATAGGGGACTCTCATTTTGGAAACCATCTCATCTTTAACCTTCGAATAAGTAGAACGATCAGTCAACAAGAAAACCTCATTTTTAAAGCAATCTGGTTAGTCCTTATTTAAATAAGCTTTACGTTAATATATTATCTTTTTAAATAGAATTTCCTAATTCCCTTTTGATTCCCTTTGCTTTGGTGAGTGCTTCAGAGTCCCTGAGATTAAACACTTAGAAGAAAATATAACTGCCCTAACATACTGAGGCACTGAGCATTGTTAGTCACATCTAGTCACGTGAACTTAAGGTGAGATGGCAGTCCTTGCAGCTTAAGAAAAGTGTTAGTGAACCCCAGAGCAAAGATGTATAATTTAGATGGTATTTCAAACCCAGACCCAAATTAGTCTGCATAGCTAGAGTACTATGGAAAGTCAAAAAACAGTCAGTTTTTTTTTCCTTCTTCAAGCAATTTCTTTTTTTTTTTAACATCTTTATTGGAGTATAATTGCTTTACAATGGTGTGTTAGTTTCTGCTTTATAACAAAATGATTCAGTTATACATATACATATGTTCCCATATCTCTTCCCTCTTGCGTCTCCCTCCCTCCCACCCTCCTTATCCCACCCCTCTAGGTGGTCACAAAGCACTGGGCTGATCTCCCTGTGCTATGCGGCTGCTTCCCACTAACTATCTATTTTACGTTTGGTAGTGTATATATGTCCATGCCACTCTCTCACTTTGTCACAGCTTACCCTTCCCCCTCCCCATATCCTACAAGCAATTTCTTGAGTAATTGCCTCCTTGGCTGTCCAACTGCAAATCTGGTATCGATGATAAACACCTCATTGAGCTTAAGTTCTCTGAGTCAAAGTTGGAAATAGGCTGGTGAGATCTTCATTGGGAGAAAATCTCGCTGTTTGTTGTAGCAAGGGAATCCTTGAGCAGGATCATTTATAAATGAATTTTCCAGAGAAGAGTTAAAGTCATGATACATCAAGGCCAAACAGGGAACTGCTTCAGTGACTATAATCAGAAAGTTTTCTTAATTTATTGTTGGCATGAGTTCTTGGCTTGACTACTCTTGTTTTCCCTTCTGTGGTCGCTACTTTTACCTATATATTTACTTCTGGACTTATTTGGGAGTGACAGTAGAGATTGTTCTGAAGAAAGAATTTCATTTTTTCCTCTGCTGGTCATATTTCTTGGGCTGATATATCTCTGACTGACCACTGTAAAATCTATAGATTTAAGCTCCATGAGGACAGGGACCATATCTGCTATACTTACCTCTGTATTCTTAATACCCAGTATAGTGCCTGGCACCTGGTATACACTTAATGAATATTAATTGAATGAATGAATAAATGAGACCAAGGACTCTTTGATATGTGCACCTCTGTATTGTGTCATTTGTATATAATCCTTATTGTTATCTATCTTGAATAAACTTATTCTCTCCCTGGTACAGTTGCTTTTCTTCTAAAAACAGGTGATAAATCATAGATTTCTTTCAAAGGGAGCATGATGTGAATGTTTTCTGTAATAATATGGCCAGTAGGCTGTGATAAAGATTTGCAGTTTGTCTAAATTTAATTCAAGCGTTATATAGTATCTTAGCCTAAAATCAAAGCCAGAGAATGGCTCATTTGGAATGATCATTTAGGGAGCAGGAGCTAGAGACAGAGAGAGTGAAAGAGGGAGGAAGAGAAACCAGTCCAAGTATGCCTGATCAAGGTGGTCACTCCTACAGGTGACTGGTTGAGGGCTCCTGCTGACTCTTGTGAGAAGACTTGGCAAATGTTTCTAGGAAAGGTCTTCTCAGGAGAAGAAAGAGGGAAGCATTCATTCATTGAATTTCATTCCTCATCGGTCAAGGCATACCCTAAGAAATATTAATTCCCCTGTACTTTCAGGTCGCATTTGTGTGAGCAATGAGCAGGTTCCTATCATGACCTGTACTATGGTACCAGAGAAGCCCAGGGCAGGAGGCAAGAGACATTTAGTTCAGGCTTGCGGGGAGGTGCTGTCAGTTTTCACCTGTGCCAAGCTGGTCAAAATCTGTGGGGAATTGGTTACAACAGATGTGGCTGGAATAAGAGGTAAGGCTGGGAGATTTGAAGTGGTGCATAAGAGCTATCCCATGCAAATAGTAAAATGACTAATCACTTATGAATATGCCTTGAATAATATGTTCCAGCTAGCATCATTGAGCCCTAAAAGAATACGTTGGCTGTAATTCAATCTATGAATTCTGTAGCTGCTTCTGAATCACGCACACTTCATTCTGGTGTTTTGGCATTAGCAGAACCACAAAATTGAATTACAAGACGATATTCAATTAAGACATATTTTAAGGGAAGAAAAATTATGAAACAAAACGAGATGTAAGGCAAATTGTAATTTAAAGGAGATGAAGACACACTGTTCTCCTAACAAAGGCAACACTATTTTTGTAGAATTTGCAGGTATTTAATTGAAATAAGATTTTATCTAGAAATATTTATGATTAGCCTGATTTTTAAACTGTTTCTCAAAACTTGACACTTAGCTACAGTGTACATGCAAAATAAAATTGGACCCACTCACATTTAGAGTCACATCTGCAAGGAAGATGACTTGATTCTTTTGTTCCCTGGATAGGGTTGCCCATAGAAACCTAACACCTGTCATATCAAATACTGCTAAAATAAGTACACTCACATAATGATGACAATAGAGAAACTTAGCCTGACCTTTTCTACCAGAAGTCATCATCAGAATGGCTATGCTCCATAACATATTTATTCATCAGGGTCAAACAGAGATGAATCATAATCAATTAGTTTTCCTCTTTAAGTCTAGTCTGCTGACATAACCTTGATTTTTAAAAGTTGATCCTAACTCAGTTCCAGGAGCCCAGAGCTACTTTAATTTTCATTTCGGTACTCAAGATGCTCTTTAAGGTGCATTCAAGAAACAAGAGAGGAGCATATAATTTGGCTGAGTCCCAAAATGTCATGTTATACTTCAAGGAAAACACCAATATTCTTGTGGACTGAAACTACTCTTGCACCAGAACTTACTGGTGAATTTGTCAGTTAGCTGAAGATCAACTTCCATCGTAAGTTACACACTAACACATCCAGGCCCCAGGGATGTGGAAAAATGCATGTACCCAGTGAGTGCTGTTGAGCCTGCAGGTTGCTCAGGCAGGTTGTGTAGGAAGTTGGATCCCCAGACAAACATGTATTTCTCTCTCCCAGCAGATTTCAGATCAAGTACATGACATAAAATTATTTAGTGTTCATACATTTGCAGCAGATTCTGTATATGAAAAGTGCTTTCCTAGATGACACTGTGATTTTTCTCAGCTTAACTGAAGAAATCTAAATTGAGACCTCTGATTTTCACCATTCTACTTAGAAAATGAAAATAATGAAAAACCAAATATTTGTGGCAACATTTTTTAAAGTTATAATTATGTGGTATATGTAGGCTATAAAACAGCCAATTCAAAAAAGTGGCAGTGCATAATGGAAAGAGGGCAGAATATGGATCAAAAATGGAGACTGTTTGTCAATCAACGTAGGCTAGGTTATTCTGTGGTATAAACAAACTCCAAAATCTCACTGGCTTAAATAAAATATCAAACGCTTATTTCTTAGTATTGTTACTTATCCAATGTATGTTGACCATAGGGTGGGGAGCAGGAAGTTGAGGAACTCTGCTCCACATAATTGTCATTCAGGCTGATGGAAGCTCCACCAACTTAAAATGTTGTCATTTTAATACAAAATTCCAGGGTCCACTGCCACATGGGAAGACAGGGTTGGAGAGTTGAGTCTGAGCATTTCAATGCTTCTTCCTGAAAGTGACATGTCACTTTTGATCTCATTACATCAGGCAGAACTAGTCGTATGGCCTACTCCTACTCTAATTTCAAGGAGTTGGGGAACTATAATCCTCTGTGTACTGGAATGAAAAGAGAACTGAATATATTGGAGGGTTCTAATAATGGCTACCACACTTTTAGTCATGACTACCACTTTTGCACATCATTGGGACAATGACTTAGCCTTTCTGAATCTCAGTTTCTTCACTGTAAAATGGGGATAATTTTTGCCTTGGAGTAATTATAACTACTAAATGAGATAAATCTTTTAAAGTATTGAACAGAGTGTTCAACACATAGTAAATATTTGATAAACGATGAACATTTTAATTCAGGGGGAAAATAATCAGCTCTTATCACTTAGTCTTGAATTACCCAAGTTTATCTATACCAACAAGATTCATTATCTTAAAGTCAGTCCTTCCCATCACTGTATATTTGGCCTGAAAACATTAGTTTTTATACTGGTTTCCATCTGGACCCTCTAGACCTGAGTAAAGATTATCTATGATTGATCAAGATACTACTACCATTGGTATAATTATTGTTATGTGTTAAACACAGCGACAACTGGTTACATAACAACTCTGTTCAGATTAACAAATAACTTCTGTTTTGTAACATATTTGTGGTTACTATGCATATATGTTTTTGTTGCTTTGGGGTTATACAAGTTTGATTAATAATGTCTTTAGTAGCTTTTATGAGGTGGTTAATGTCTATGCTTCATGCATCTAACTTGTCTTTGTTTTATATTGTCAGCATCTATGTGAGGTATCCTGCCTACCATTTACTTTATTATTGCCTCAGAGCACTTAGGATGGTGATCTGTACATTATGGGGATCCAATATATGTTGACTGACTACTGGTAGTGTGGCATCTATGATTCTGCTTAATAAAACTAAAGTACTTATTAAGTTTTAAGACAAATCATTTGATGGATACATTTCTAAATGTAGTGTATGTATCTCTGCCTTTTAAACAGATGATAATGAAAATATCCTTTGATGATTTCCTCCATTCTTCCAGATTCAAACAACTCAAGTTTACCTACCATCTATATCCACATGACCCAAAATGTCTCTCCAGCCTTGATCTTCTTTTGAACTCCAGGTATATATTGTTAACTATAAACAGGGTATCATTATCAGAATGTCTCTATCTTCTGTCACTTTCAATTCAACATGGACAAAGCTGACCTCATTATCTTCCCTCAGAAACCAAATCAAGTTGTTCTTCCTCCAGTTTTCCCTATCTATGGCCTAACCTATAAGCCTTACAGTCATTCTTAACATCTTCTGCCCTGTTCCTTACATCCAGTCAGTAACCTAGTCCCATTGAAACTACTTTCTGAGTATGTCTTATATATCTTCTTACTTCTATTGCTTTAGTTCATCTGTTGTCACTGAAACAACCACAATATCCCCCCCACAACTAGACTCTTCACCTCTATTCTTTCTTTCTTCAAATCACCTTTCACACTGCTATCAGAAGAAGGAGGCTGTTTTACCAGTAGCTTTTGAAAAATGATATATTAAAAAATTGCTCTGGATACAAATCTATGCACTTTCTCAAATTGTATCAAGAGCCTGTTTTCCAAATACGTTTGCCCACCTCTTGGACTGTACCTCCTTTGTAGAGTTCACTGAGCGAGGTGGAATCCAAGTTAAAACCCCGTACCTGTCTAACCATCATATCTCATGCACCAAGCCTAAATGCAGTAAGCCATTTCTCCATTTCTGGACATGAGTGAAATGCCACACCATGCTGCATGATCTGGCTTCCTGAGTGGCCTCTGAGTGGCTGGATAATGCAACCTGAAAGTACTGGGTGTTAGCTCCCCATGAGGTGAACCTGACCAATAAATGAGTAAAGTATATAAACTCCCTTTCCCTTCTCCCTTCTCCCTTCTGCCTTCAGAGGACTGCTCCAAGAAGCAGGTTCTCTTTTCAAGCTTTCAGAAAAGTCCAGCACCAGTGGTGCTAAACAAACACACCTGCTGAGAACAACCTGCCATGTCTCTTCACAGCACCTGTGATGAAGCAGAAACCAGCTCAGGGATTCATTGCCTCACACTGCTTCATGCTTTTCCTTGCCTCACTTACCCTTTTGTTCTTTACCCTCAAATCCCTGGACTTGCCCTCCCAAATAAAGTGTCAGCATGTTAAACTAGCATTGGGCTCTGCTCACAGAGAACAAGGGCTAAGACACATAGTGAAAATCAGTGTAAAGGGTAGACAGTAAAAAGTAAGTCTCCCCCAGCAAAACAAAGCCTGATCCTCATTTTCCTGCCTCAGAGACATTGAGTATTACCCGTTTTTATTTGTCCTTTCAAAGATAGTCTATGAATATGAGCACCTGCATAAATATTACATATTACATACATACATATATGTGGATATTTCCCTTTTTTACACAAGCAAAAATAGAATATGCCCATTGCTCCTTGAGTTTTCACAGAGTGAATTTTCTAAAACATAAATCTGATCAAGTCACTCTCAAACTTAAAAAGCTTCTGATAATGGCTTCTCATTATCCCCAAATAAAATTCAAATTCCCATCACTGAAGGCCCTCCATACCTGGCCCCAACCCCTGACTATCACCATTTCCGTTTAGTCCCCTGACCTATAATATGCCCTTTATTTAGCCACACTCAATGTTTTCTGTTCTGCCTACAAGCAATGCTCTCACATGCCCTTACATTTGTGCATGCTGCTCCATTTGCACGAAATATTCTTTCAATATATATGTGTGGAATGATTAAATGAATCACTGATTCACTGTGGTCACCTAATGACTATAGTTTGATGTTCCTGTTAAATATTAGTTTTTCTCTTCTGTGTAGTTATCTATCACTTTTCACAGCTGTGGACGTATGTTTTAAACAGCATCTGCTAATATGTCTAAAACGGCTGTACATTCTCAAGCAAGGTAGGCATAGTGTTCTCAGAGGAAACCAAAGAGCCAAGCTAAGTAAAATGACAACTTTAATTTTCTATACAGGACTACTTTTCTAAGAGTACAAGATCCAGGCTTTAAAACAGATGTTTTTTTTTTTTTTTTTTTTTTTTTTTTTTTTTCGCTACTGGCTGTTTTCAGGTGATTCATTTAATTCTGGCTTTCAGTTGTACCTTGGGTGATTGTTTTGGCTAGAAATCTGATAGGTGGATAAGTGTAGCGTTACTCTTCATTACATTTTTCAAAATCCTAATATATAGCACACATGCACAGAAGAAAGGAAAGAAAGGAGCATTCAACCAAACTACCTTTTCTCTGGCCTACATGTGGAAATATCATTACACATTCAAAAACCTGAACACTCATTAACATCCTAGATATTCTATATGCAAAACTAGAGTGAAATATGCAGAACTGCTTACTAGGACTTTGAGGGAAAGATTATCTGATATTTATAGAAACTTATTAAAAGAAAATGAAGTTTTCAGTCAGAGTTTTGGGATTGTTTTAACTTTGTTCAGATGAAGAAGAAAACAAGGCTTTGAGCTTCTTGAAAGGAAGAAGTTATATATGCATGAAGTATTGATTTATCCTTCTTGATCCAAGGTCTCCCAGAATACCAGCATTATGTAGTGCATCTCCATTTGTTCATAATGCATTAAAGGGCATCCTAAATTTTTTCTCATACCTGAAGGCATTTTGAAATGAAGCCTTCTTCAAGTAATATGACTTTCTTAGAAAACACCTACTTGTTGGCTCGTCTCTACCACTGTTGTCCATGTTGTGATCTGTTGAAGGCCTACAAAGACTTCTCTGTATCTCTCTACAGACACAACAGATTGTGTATGTGCAGTGGAGTTTCTGTGGAAACTGGTTATTTAAAGACTGTCATGCCTATGTCCATCCTTGTATCTCATCTGTTCAGCCTCAGGGAGTAGACTTCTAGCCTCAGTGATCCACTGAAGAGTGTCCTGAAGAGAGCTCAATTATATTTATGGAGTACGTTTCATTCTGACATCTCTTCAGTGCCCTGTAAAATGGGGAACATCTACCAACCTGTCAACTTTCAACTATCCCTTGGATTAAAGAAGAGGCTACCTTAAAGACTTTGGTACCTTAGCTGCTTGGTAGGATAGGTAGAAACTATTTGAAACCCTCTACCCCGAACATTTCAAAGGACCCGAGCTATAACTGTTTCTGAGTTAGTACATGGTAAACAAATGCATTATGACTATGCAGGTACTACCATTAGAAAGCCTAACTCAGAACAAATTGTCATATAGCATATGTGTGTATCTTATCCAATTGGGGCAATGAGAAAACTATGCCCACATGGCATATATTTGAATTGGCAACCAGTTTGTGGCATGCTGGGCAAATGATTGAAAAGGAGTGGGGAAAAGGCATCTAGGTTAAATGACATGATATTCCTTTCACTGGCTTTTCTACACCAGTATAGGAGAACTCAAGGCAAAAATTGCTGTTTGTGCTATGGTTCTTGACTACATAGCCAGGCAAAGGCTTCATGGGGGAGGTGGCGTTTGAGCTGATCCTTGACAGGAACATAAAATATCAATAGGTGCAGTTGGCAGGAAAATATTCTGGGTTGTGGGAATAATAACAACAACAATAAAATGTAATGATTGTCGAGAGCTCACTATCTGGCAGGAATTTTTCTAAACACGTCATATGTTTAGCTCATTTAGTTTTCACAGCAACCCTATGTGGTAGGCATTAACATTATCTACTTTATAGATGAGGAAAACGATCTACAGAAAAATCAGGAAGATGAAATAACTGCTTAAGGCCACGCCACTTGTAAGCATTAGAGCTGAGATTCAAAATAAGGTAATCTTACCATAGAATCCATATCCTTAACTGCTCCCTCAAAGTAAATGAGTAAAGAAGCAGTAGTGGAGAAATATAACAATGTGTTTGGAGATGTCAAGTATTCTGGAGCTACTGTGGCATAGCATATGATAGAATTAATTGTAAATAATAAAAGAAGAAGCTAGAATAGTCTGGGACCAGATTATCAAAGACTTGAAAAATTATGCTAAGGAATTTTTAGTTCATTATAGAAGTAATGATTGGAGTAAGATTAGGGAATGATAATGGCTTTTTAGTATTAAGTGACATAATGCAACCTACTTTGGCAATATAATCTTAACTATATCATTTAGAGATAAAGGCATGCAGGCAAGAGAGACAAGAGCTGGAGACGATGAAAACACTTGATGTCCCTTCTATGAGAGTTGCCACCTTAGATAAGTGGAGAGATGGAGAATGAATGATACATTCGATTTTTGGTGCTAGAATGGAGTGCATTAGAGGAATATGAAACATTTCAAAGCCCATAACCCAATCCAAGTCCCTAACCATAATGTTATTTATATTGGAGCCATTTCTGAATTTTCCCAGCAAAGAGATACCAGGTAGATTTTCTCATGCCATAATCAAAATAACTAATGTCAATTATAATAGTGCTTAAGAAGTTGCCTTGTGTATGACAGAAAGTTAATACTCTGTGAGGACTTAAAAAAGAAGACCTTATGATGACTTACTTGAAGGCTATATACACTATTTTAGAGGTTTATATTTCTCACACTGCATTCAAGGGCACCATTTAATGCATTACCACATTACTTCAGCAGTAAACTAAATGTTATCCTAATGGTCTAAAACTGTTATCTCCTAAAGTCTGACTTTCTATAAGAGAATGACTTAGGTATGGAAAGAATCTGGCACAACTAATTGCTTATTGCTTAAGAGTACTAAATTGCATCTTAGAAGTCTGAATTACTACCATGAAAAGCGCAGTGTACCTAGAATGAGGAAATCATTTTATTCTGAGTCCAAGAGGCAGTTCAGTGTAGTGGTTAAAAGTACAGTATCTGGGCCACACTGATTGGATTCAAATTTCAGCTTCACCACTAACTGTTGATCATGGCCAACTTACTTAACAACTCTGTGCCTCAGTATCATCACTTGTAAAATAGAGATACTAACATCACCAACTTCAAATAGTGAAGATTATGTGAGTTAAGGCATGCAAATCTAAAGCTCTTAGTACATTGCCTGTAATATACATAATTCAGTAAATGGTAGCTATTATTCTAAGAATATTATATGAAGTGGAGTATGTACATCAAGAGCTACAATTTTCATATTATTTCCCATTAAGTCATTATGTTGTCTTTGTATTAATTAGAAGAGTCAACATACAAACTTTACATATAATGGCTGCCTCATTTTCTTTTCTGTTTTTTCTTTCTTTTTTTTTTTCAGTACACGGGCCTCTCACTGTTGTGGCATCTCCCGTTGCAGAGCACAGGCTCCGGACGTGCAGGCTCAGTGGCCATGGCTCACGGGCCCAGCCTTTCTGCGGCATGTGGGATCTTCCCAGACCGGGGCACGAACCCGTGTCCCCTGCATCGGCAGGCGGACTCTCAACCACTGCGCCACCAGGGAAGCCCTTCATTTTCCTTTAATTTCTAATTTGCCTTGTGTCAGAATGAAAAGCAGTGTTAAATATCCTATGTGCTGTAAGAGTGAATAAAATCTTGGCTCTATCACTTACTAGTGACGGGAAAGTGACAGATTAGAAGCTTCCATTCAGAATTTACTGGCTTGTCCCTAATCATTCTCAACATCTGTGGTATATGCTTCTGTTATGAATGCTGCTGCCGATTAGTTTGCCTACAGGAATCTAGTTGATAAACTACTCGTAAAGAAACTAAGGGAAAAAATTGGTAGGCGAAGAAGGAAAACTGTGCATGGCATGATTTCTTTCTTTACTGCAGACTGATAGACATTCCATAATTATTTCTGGTCTAGAGTTTTATTGCAATAAGCTTCCCCATGGACACGTTTGACAGGGATCAGAATTTCTTCCTTCCCCTGTGGGAGGCAATGTAAGTTTTGACACTTGCAAAAAGTGATAAAATTGAACAACACAGTTCAATGCCATAGGTTTATTCCCCTGTGACCAGAGTTCCTAACACCTTCCTTGTAAAGCTCACTGTGAAGAATCTAGGAGATGGAGGATGGAGGATGCGGCAAGGTGTGCAAGGGAAAATGATCTTCAGTTCTAAGAGGGGAGTAGACATTGTTTTATACAATGTTTATATGAATGGGTACATATTGAGAGACCTGGTTTGGTAGATTTACAATGATTAGGCCAAAGCATGACCCCTTGAGCCCATGATAGCCTCATTGGATGTTCATTGGAGATGCTTGCCTTTAGTGTTATAACTTTTTATCTTAGCAAACTTCAAAATGTGAGCAGAAATAAAAGAAAGAGGGAGAGAAAATAAGCTATTGATTTTCTCATGTTGTCTTAACCCAGAGCCTAATTGAAGGTCAGTATATGTATCCACCTCAAAGACTGATTTTTGGATAGGCATCATGGTTTCCTGACACATAAGTCAAAAGAGGCTCCTGGATATTCTACACATGTTATCAAAAAGAAAAATGTTTCAGCTGATGCAAACATTCTCTTAGGAAAATCAAACTTAAAGAAAATAAACTACAAAACAATTTGGTTGCTTATCAAGAGTCCAAATAAAAGAGAGATATCTTGACTGGGTCGGTAGATTGAATACAGGGAAGAGAGGGAGACTTTGAGTGTTCTGTTTGTCATTAATCCATAACTGAACCTAAAATATGTATTTGTATGTCAGGTGACTAACACCTACTTCTCTCTTCAGTTCATCCTGTTCTGTAGCAGTAAATGCATATGTTATTTTCATCTTTTTCACACTACATAGTGGTAAAACTCATGTTAAAAAGTCTGACTTATTATGAGGCACATAGAGTAAATAGAAGGAAAAGAAAAACAAGATGATTCTGATTCACTCCAATTTCTCCCTCCCTCTTACCCACAGCTCCACCGGCTTTTATGTATAGATTCAGGTATACAAATGATGTCCATGGAGTCCCTGCCTCACAATGTCTCATGAAAGAGACTTGGAGAACTTCTTTGTAAGAACAAGGAATGAGAAAAGTCCAGCTCATGTCTGGCTTGTATGCTTCATGTACAAGCCCAATTTCTGATCAGAGCATACTGCAAATTGGCAAGAAAATACGGAATGATTATAAATGGGCACAAAGTTTCTTTTGGGGATGATGGAAATCTAAAATTAGACTCCGATGACAGGTGCATAACACTGTAAATATACTAAAATTCATTAAATTGTACACTTATAATGGGTGAATTTTATGATTTGTATAATATACCTCAATAAGCAGTTAAAAAAAACAGAATTGGCAAGAACTACTTTTTGGACAAATCCACACAATGCTAAAAACCTGGATGAAAATTAAAAAGAATTCACATATGGATGCTATATCTATCAATACAACAATAGTTCTCAAATTTTCTGGATTGTGAACTACTCTGGTAGGAGAAAAGGTCCTATATCTCCCCACCACCACCTCCCAACTCCACTCAATTCTCTAATTTATTATTGTAAAGAAAACTATACCAAAACCCCTACCTGGAGATGGTGGCAGTTGCAGCAATAGGGTGACTGCTGTCTGATTCTTTTACATGAGGCTTAACTTAAAACTTTTAGCAGTGAAGTGTCTCTGCAGTTAGGTCTCTTTTATTCTTCTCTCTCTTCTGCTTCAGCATTTCCCCTAGATTCTAATACATCTTACCTGTGCTTTTTGACTAGCCTGGTGTCCAGCTGAAGATCAATAAATATTCTAGTCTACTGATCTACAGTACACAAAATGTTTTATATTTTCCAAACAGATGCTGTTTGACTACAGTGTTTTAAACTTCTCACTCAAGGTCAAAGATGTACCTATCTTTCTTTGTATCGCAGAAACTAATAACTGCTCTGGCCAAGAAGGGTAAATAACAAACACAACATTCACTTCACCTTAGATAAAAAAATAGTTTCTAACCTCTAAACAAGATTATTTTTAAAAAATCTGAAAGGAAACAGTTGGCAGATTGATATGGACGTAGAATGAAGTTGACCTTGCAAGTGGACCCTATCAATATAGTGTTGTGACCTGAATTGAATTAGGCTGAGCTCCACAATTTGGGGGTGGGGGAGTGGGGTGGATTATCACATCATTTCATATTTGTTTTCAGAATTCATGTATTATCCGGCTTTAGTGATAGAGATGATTTCAGTTGTTTTATACACTTAAGAAATTTGAAAGTGGCTCCTAAAGTTTCAATGAGTACACCTCAAGTATTTTGTATAATCCAGGGTAATTTAACGCTGGAATGATTTACCCTTGCATTATCATGTGCAGGAATACTTCTTGGCACTGACTTCAGAATCCCTAATCTGTCCTTCATCCTTATACATTTGCAACCTCATATCTAAAGTTCTTATGAAGCACCAAACATTCCTCTGTTCTACCTTTTCAAACCATTCTCTGTAAAATAATGTATGCACATTTCATCTCCCTTAACTTCCAGATCTGTGTTGTTTTCTAGCTATTTCTTTCATGTGGAATCCTTTCTTTCTCTGCATTAATTTACGGCCCTCACCTTTAAGACCCAGCCAAAAGTTTTCTCCTCTAAGAGGTCTTTTCTGATCGTTTCACTTGCCGTTCATGTAGGAATACAAATTCTGGTGTTCGCATCATATCTCAGAGATTTTATTAGTTGGCGAAAGTCAACCTAAAAGGGATTTATCCTTGAGGGCAATTTATCATTTTTTTCATAACTCCACAAAGTCTTAAAAGATTTGTTAATCAGCTTTAAAGTAAAAAAGGAACAACCCCATCCTCTTGATAAACATGTTATATTTGGTTAATTGCTCAGTTATTCTAATCTGTAAAAAATAAACTTTGTTACAACTGTGTTGGGTCCATGCTCTTTCTTGAGAAGACATAAAATGGACTTCTGCTGGGCAAATATATTGAAAGACTTGATGGATCAAGTGGTCTGAATTGGTATACTAAATCCCTAATGAGTATGAGAATAAAAATAACAAAGTTTTGTAAAATTTTGAAAATAAGTAAGAGTGGCAAAAGTATTTCTATCTCATTAGGATAAAAGGGTATAAGGGTCTTGTTCAGAAATCACTGAGATGCTCTATCTCCACATCTTCAAAACAAGTGATAAAGAGCAAAAAATCCCAAAGCTTTAGTTCTCATTTAGATTGTATTGTGTGCCCGCCTGCTTTCCTTCCTTCCTTCTCTCCATGTTTCCATCCATTCTTCCTTTTTTCCTTTCATAAAACACTTTTTATTTTACTTCCTCTAAATTGGCCAGCATACATTCCCCTAAGAAGGAAGGCAAGGTACCAGGAAAGAGCAGCAGATTGTGGCAAGGGCCACTGCCTAATTTTCATTTGATACACACATTTGGTCCAGTGTTTATTTTCGTGAATCAATCAACAGCTAAAGTCCTACTTAACAATTAAGTTTTCATAGATGTGACATACTTTGTAGACAACCAAAGGAGTAACTTATGGTTTGAATTTGTTTTTCTTTTATCAGTGCTATTTATTGTTATTTTAATAGTGAAAACACCAAGTATAAGTAAAGTTCATTGGTATTTACTTTAATTTCCTGTTAAATATTTTCCTTGTCCAGTTTAACTTGCTTTTACCTTCACATTTCAGCTTTTAAATCTAGAGATAAAGTATTAGTGCAGGGCATAAGGGTTTCTTATCTGTAATCCATCAGGAAATAGCCAGTGATTTTATCCAAAAGTTCCCCTTTCTATTTTCTGAGATGCTACCACATCTCTCCTGCTATATTGGGGGAAAACGACCAAACCAAGAGTCATAGTTTCTTCTAGGACTACTATCATAGAGATGGTCATACCAGTCAGACAATCAAAAAAAGTGATATTTTGCTGATCTCAACTCTGTTTCAAAAATCTTTTGGAACCAGCCAGGTCACTAATGGCTGAGAGGGTTATACATCTGTGAAACTTACATTTAAGATCATTTTCCTTCTACAAGGATGCTATCATCCTCTCTTATCAATCATACTAACCTTATAACCTTCCATTTCCAACTTTTAAAAATTACAATTGAGTATTTATTTTTATTGTTGTATGGGTGAGCATGCTAGATCTATAGAAAGACTTTAGTTAGTGAATCAGATTTAGGAACCAAAGTAATGTCTGCCTTTTTCCCTATAGCACCTGACAGTCCTGCCATCAGAGCAATTCGTTTATGTTAGGGCAGTGTCTTAAGAAAGTCCCAATTTAAGTATAAGTGTATTGCCTACAAAGAATAAAACCATTAGCAGTTACTAAAGTGTCTGCATAGGTTATCTAGGAGTAGCAATGGGAAACATCAGAGAATCTTGGAAGGAGAGGAACTGCTACATTTTGATGAGGGAGAGGAAAGCTAGCCTTTACTGTGCAGGAAAAGTAGATTTGTACTGAATTCCCTGTGAGAGCCTCTCGGTAATATGAGGACACAGACATCTAGACAAGACAAGCAAAAGTAATAAGGGAGATTTATGTATATAAGAGGGAGAAGGGAGCCAAAGATAGCCTCAAAACTTAGCTTGGAGCCAGCTTTGGTCTACAATAGGAAACTTGGAAGTGAAATATATATATAAATGTCGTGTGTTTGTGTGTGCCTGTTTATGCATGTGTGCACATGTCCACACACATGCATGTGTATATGGATGCACGACTGTCTACATTTTTAAAGTGTTCTGCATTTCAAATAATATAGCATAAAAGGACTGATAATTGACACAGAGATTTTAAAGTAAAACAATCTTTGGAACCAGGCTAGAAACAAAGAAGGCTTGTAAGTGGTCAATACCATTTCACCAATCAAAGGCCTAAGGAAAGTGCTAAAACAATTTACAGAAAACAAGATTTAAAAAGGATTAAAAAAAAACAAGATAAAAGTGTGCCTTAACACCTATATGGCTGTTTCTGGCTTTATTACATGTCAGCAGCTCCAGTTTTGCACTGGGACCCTTGACAGCATAAAAAGTTCAGATCTCTCTTGATCTTCAGTGGCTAAAAAGAAATGAACAGTTGTACTCTGTGTAACAAGAACATCTTTAATCATTCCTTAACACTGTTAACAGTGGTACACATCTTATGCTCTGGTCAAGGAGAATTTCAGTCATTTGTAGAAAGAATTCATTGAGTAGAATAGTATTTCTGAAGTAACTTAGATTCAACCAAGTGGACTAAAGAACAAAACTTTGTATCAAGCAGAGTGGTTTCCAAACTGAAAAAGGTAGAACAAAAACTGGGGAGAAGAAATTAAAACCCAATGATCAAGGAGGTTATCATGAGAGAGCACTAAGTTTACTGTAACAAAGTTTAAATCTCCAGGCTCAGATGATTTCATCCTTTTCAAGAAAGAAGGGAGTGAAATTACCGAGGTTAAATTAACTGATTTAATTGTAATAAATATATAAAGTCTAGTATCTAGGTTCTTCATATGATGTATTGTGCCCTCCTCCAAATTCATATGTTGAAGCCCTAACGCCCACTGTGATGTTATTTGGAGAAGGAGCCTTTGGGATATAATTTGGTTTAGATGAGGTCATGAGGCTGGGGCCCTCATGATGGGATTAGTGCCCTAATAGGAAGAGACACCAAAGAGTTTGCTTTCTCCATTTCTCCTTGTCATGTAAGGATACAGTGAGAAGGCAGCCATCTATAAGCCAGGAAGAGAGTCTCAACCACACACAGACCATACTGGCACCTTGATCTTAGACATCTGGCCTCCACAACTGCGAGAAAATAAATTTTTATTGTTTAAGCCACTTAGTATATGGTATTTTGATATGGTAACTTAAGTTTGCTAAGACAGGGAGACCTGATTAAAAGTCATTAAAAAAAGAACTTAGGGCTTTTAGATTACTAAAAGACTGACTGACATATTAAAATGTGATATGGCTGACAAGAAGTAAATGCTGAGTTAGGCTGCAGCAATGAAAGTGTAGATTCCCTTATGAGAACAACAGCAACAGGTAATAATGTTCTTTTACTCTGGTGAGGCAACTTCTTCAATGTTATACTAAATTCAGGGAACTTAATTTTAAAGGGGAATGTTACAAAGCAATATCCAAAAGAGGATGGCCAACGTTATAAGAGTGGGCAGGGTAAAATATAAAGCAGGACCTGATGGAGACTGGGTATGAAGTCCATCATGTTGTACAATGACAGGGAGACAGAATTCACAATGATTTTATAACTTTAGGTAAGAGGAGGAGATATACAATACAATCTCCAAGGTCCCTTCTAATCTCATTTTCATGGTTCTATAACTGTGCTCCTGCGTGTGGTAGTGAGCTTTTGAATTGAAGCTGGATTAACTACCCATCAGGGATACTGTAGAGAACTTTCTCACAGTGGGTTAGAGCTTGGACTATAAAATCTTTAAAGTCTCACATACTTAATCACATACTTAAGAGTATGTGATTCTGAGTCTAACACCCCATAAAAACATGTTAAAGTAAATGAACATTTTCAGAGCAAAAAACTGCTATCAAATTACAGTGGTCTGTCCAATATATAATTAAATGTTGAAGCCTTGGTACCCAACACAAAGGAAGGAAAGAATGATCCTTCTGAAGAAAAAAATCACCATGACTTCTCTAGTGATGCGTTTCAGAGTCTGTGTAGTCCTACTACGACACATGTATAGGTTGAGACTGAGGAGGAGGAGAAGCAGAGCTGGAAATAGCATAGTTCAGACATCTATCACAGTATTTGGGGTTCAAATTGTTGCTATTTCATTGGCTGTGAATCATCAAGAGTGCTGTGATGGCTCTGACCAATAAAAAGAACATGAGGCTTGGGGTATATGATTTGGGTTCAAATCTCAGATTTAGTAGATACTAATGATGTAAATTTTAAGCAAATTTAATCTCTACCATTATTATGTATTTTTAAAAAAGAAATAATCGGTGCTATTAATTGAGCATTATTAGGATACAGATTGCAATTCATTATTTCACTAATCTGCATAAAAACCCCACAAGGTAGGTATAATGGCCCACATTTTACATGTGTTCACACACAGTTATACAGCCAGTAAATTGTACAGATAATTTATCAGGCTTATTTGACCCTAATGTCTATACTTTTAGTCTATTTTAATACCCTGCTTCCTGACCCTTATTTTTCTCATCAGTAAATGAGGAAAGTCCTTTGAAATGGCATGGTTAAGTTAGAAATACAGCTGTCCCTTCAATAACGCTGAGATCAGCAGTGCCAACCCTCCATGCAGGCAAAAATACGTGTGTAAGTTATAGTTGGCCCTGGGTATACACGGTTTCTCTGTATCTGCATTTCCACATACTCAGATTCAACCAATCGCAGATGGTGTAATACTGTAGTATTTACTGTTGAAAAAAAATCATAAGTGGGCTCTCACAGTTCAAACCTGTGTTGTTCAAGGGTTAACTGTAACTTAAAACATCTAACATACATTAATGGTTCTATAGATCATGGCTTTTGTTATCAACCCTACCCTTCTAGGCATATATTAGACAATCAGGCAGTGAGACTCTTCATTCCTCACTCAAGAAGATGCACTGCTTGGTTGTTTCCACAGGAGCCATCTTTAGGGATGGAGAATTTACCCAAAATGTAATGTCCTAGTGGGTAAGAAAAATGACTAACAAGATACTAAAGTAATAAAACACTATTTTTACCTATTATACTTTCCCACACTGACAAAGATTATTTGTGTGTGTGTTGTACACACACACACACACACACACACACACACATACACACACACACATTCTAGTGCTGGAAAAAGTGCAGAGAAAAGACATTGCTGGTACTAGAGTTAAACGATGTTTCTGAAGGGCAACACAGCTTCATATATCAAAAGCCTTAAAATTGCCCATACCCTTAACCCAGTAATATTTCTTCTAAACAGGTATCCTCAGAAACTAATCATTTGTGGACAAAAAATTATGTACACGAACTTCATTGCATCATTATTTATAATGCTGATAAATTGAAAACAACCTAAATCTCCAACAGTAAGAGAGCTGCAAAATAATGTATGGTCATGAAACATTATGCAGCTGTCAAAAACATGTTTCCCTGTGCCACGGGAAAATCTTTACAGTATATTCTTAAGTAAAAATACCAGGATACAAACCTACATAGACAATAATCCCAATTTTTGTTAAACTGTCGTATGCATACACACACACACACACACACACTCCATACATAGAAAAAATTTTGGAAGGAAATAAACCAAGTGTTAACAATGGTTATCTCATAATGGTGGGATTATATCTTTTAATATTCTCACTTACCATTTTCTTGTTATTTTAAAAATAAATCAACTTGCAGTTACCAATAGCACGAGGAAAATCATGAATGGGGGGCATGATGTCCCAGATTAACAGCTGAAATACACAGGTAGTTATGTGACTGTCACTAACCTACCCTGAATATGTGTGATAGCAGGATATTGGACCTCATTGAGTTCTTCCAATACATCAAATGACTTTCCTTTCAGAGGGGAGATGGGTAATGACCTGAAGAGAAAAATTTCTTGCCTCATTTTTTAAAGAGGTCACCTGTTCCTGTGTCTTGCCTTTAGGTAATATCTAAACATCATTAGAGGCAGTGATACTTCTCTTCTTGAACACCTTGATCGATAAACCTACACATTAACAAACCTTTAAAGGAAAAAACACCAACTAATTTTCAAGCCTGATTTTCTGCTTAGCGTGTGTGTGTGTGTGTGTGTGTGTGTGTGTGTGTGTGTGTGTGTGTGTGTCCAAAGAGAAAGACAACTCAGCATCTCCATATTTGATCAATTTTCATGACAGGAAAGATGACAATTCAAACAAAACTCAGGTAGAACAAGAAAGAAGAGTATTCTGTTTTATAGTCCTCAGTGAGGCTATGAGTCAGAGATAGGAGACTGGGCCAAATAGATGATAATTATCTTGCTGTCAAAGCAAGCTCTGAAATTTCTGATATTAAGAGTCCTGTTTTAACCAGATCTCTGTTGGAAAAATGATATTAACTATTTTTCTTACTCTTTTTGTATTTTTTTTACATCTTAATTGGAGTATAATTGTTTTACAATGGTGTGCTAGTTTCTGCTTTATAACAAAGTGAATCAGTTATACATATACATATGTTCCCATATCTCTTCCCTCTTGCGTCTCCCTCCCTCCCACCCTCCCTATCCCACCCCTCTAGGTGGTCACAAAGCACTGAACTGATCTCCCTGTGCGATTCGGCTGCTTCCCACTAGCTATCTATTTTACGTTTGGTAGTGTATATATGTCCATGACACTCTCTCACTTTGTCACAGCTTACCCTTCCGCCTCCCCATATCTGCAAGTCCATTCTATAGTAGGTCTGTGTCTTTATTCCTGTCTTAACTCTAGGTTCTTCATGACATTTTTTTCTTAAATTCCATATATATGTGTTAGCATATGGTATTTGTCTTTCTCTTTCTGACTTACTTCATTCTGTATGACAGAATCTAGGTCCATCCACCTCCTTACAAATAGCTCAATTTTGTTTCCTTTTATGGCTGAGTAATATTCCATTGTACATATGTGCCACAGCTTCTTTATCCATTCATCTGTTGATGGAAACTTTGGTTGTGTCCATGTCCTGGCTATTGTAAATAGAGCTGCAGTGAATATTTTGGTACATGACCCCTTTTGAATTATGGCATTCTCAGGGTATATGCCAAGTAGTGGGATTCCTGGGTCATACGGTAGTTCTATTTTTAGTTTTTAAAGGAATGTCCATACTGATCTCCATAGTGGCTGTATCAAGTTACATTCCCACCAACAGTGCAAGAGTGTTCCCTTTTCTCCACACCCTCTCCAGCTTTTATTGTTTCTAGGTTGTTTGATGATGGCCATTCTGACTGGTGTGAGATGATATCTCATTGTAGTTTTGATTTGCATTTCTCTAATGATTAATGATGTTGAGCATTCTTTCATGAGTTTGTTGGCAGTCTGTATATCTTCTTTGGAGAAATGTCTATTTAGGTCTTCTGCCTATTTTTGGATTGGGTTTTTTATTTGTTTGTTATTGAGCTGCATGAGCTGCTTATAAATATTGTAGATTAATCCTTTGTCAGTTGCTTCATTTGCAAATATTTTCTCCCATTCTGAGGGGTGTCTCTTGGTCTTGTTTATGGTTTTCTTTGCTGTGCAAAAGCTTTGAAGTTTCATTAGGTGCCATTTGTTTATTTTTGTTTTTATTTCCATTTCTCTAGGAGGTGGGTCAAAAAGGATCTTGCAGTGATTTATGTCATAGAGTGTTCCACCTATGTTTTCATCTAAGAGTTTGATCATTTCTGGCCTTACATTTAGGAATTTAATCCATTTTGAGCTTATTTTTTGTGTATGGTGTTAGGGAGTGATCTAATCTCATACTTTTACATGTACCTGCCCAGTTTTCCCAGCACCACTTATTGAAGAGGCTGTCCTTTCTCCACTGTACATTCCTGCCTCCTTTATCAAAGATAAGGTGACCATATGTGTGTGGGTTTATCTCTGGCCTTTCTATCCTGTTCCATTGATCTATTTTTCTGTTTTTGTGCCAGTACCACACTGTCTTGATTACTGTAGCTTTGTAGTATAGTCTGAAGTCAGGGAGCCTGATACCTCCAGCTCCGTTTTTCGTTCTCAAGATTGCTTTGGCTATTCGAGGTCTTTTGTGTTTCCATACAAATTGTGAAATTTTTTGTTTTAGCTCTGTGAAGAATGCCAGTGGTAGTTTGATAGAGATTGCATTGAATCTGTAGATTGCTTTGGGTAGTAGAGTCATTTTCACAATGTTGATTCTTCCAATCCAAGAACATGGTATATCTCTGCATCTATTTGTATCATCTTTAATTTCTTTCATCAGTGTCCTATAATTTTCTGCATACAGGTCTTTTGTCTCCTTAGGTAGGTTTATTCCTAGATATTTTATTCTTTTTGTTGCAATGATAAATGGGAGTGTTTCCTTGATTTCACTTTCAGATTTTTCATCATTAGTGTATAGGAATGCCAGAGCTTTCTGTGCATTAATTTTGTATCCTGCTACTTTACCAAATTCATTGATTAGCTCTAGTAGTTTTCTGGTAGCATCTTTAGGATTCTCTATGTATAGTATCATGTCATCTGCAAACAGTGACAGCTTTACTACTCCTTTTCCGATTTGTATTCCTTTTATTTCCTTTTCTTCTCTGATTCCTGTGGCTAAAACTTCCAAAACTATTTTGAATAAGAGTGGTGAGATTGGGCAACCTTGGCTTTTTCCTGATCTTAGTGGAAATGCTTTTAGTTTTTCACCATTTAGGATGATGTTGGCTGTGGGTTCGTCATATATGGCCTTTATTATGTTGAGGAAAGTTCCCTCTATGCCTACTTTCTGCAGGGTTTTTATCATAAATGGGTGTTGAATTTTGTCAAAATCTTTCTCTGCATTTATTGAGATGACCATATAGTTTTTCTCCTTCAGTTTGTTAATATGGTGTATCACGTTGATTGATTTGTTTATATTGAAGGATCTTTGCATTCCTGGAATAAACCCCACTTGATCATGATGTATGATGCTTTTAATGTGCTGTTGGATTCTGTTTGCTAGTATTTTGTTGAGGATTTTTGCATCTATGTTCATCAGTGATATTGGCCTGTAGTTTTCTTTCTTTGTGGCATCCTTGTCTGGTTTTGGTATCAGGGTGATGGTGGCCTCATAGAATGAGTTTGGGAATGTTCCTCCCTCTGCTATATTTTGGAAGAGTCTGAGAAGGATAGGTGATAGCTCTTCTCTAAATGTTTGATAGAATTCGCCTGTGAAGCCATCTGGTCCTGGGCTTTTGCTTGTTGGAAGATTTTTAATCACAGTTTCAATTTCAGTGCTTGTGATTGGTCTGTTCATATTTTCTATTTCTTCCTGATTCAGTCTTGGCAGGTTGTGCCTTTCTAAGAATTTGTCCATTTCTTCCAGGTTGTCCATTTTGTTGCATAGAGTTGCTTTTGGTAATCTCTCATGATCTTTTGTATTTCTGCAGTGTCAGTTGTTACTTCTCCTTTTTCATTTCTAATTCTATTGATTTGAGTCTTCTCTGTTTTTTTCATGATGAGTCTGGCTAATGCTTTATAAATTTTGTTTATCTTCTCCAAGAACCAGCTTTTAGTTTTAAAGCTTTCTTTCTGATAATAAGAACTCTTGCCCCAGGAATTCAGGAATTCTCTTTCTAGCAACCGAAATTCCATTATTATAAATCTATAGCTAATTTTTAATTTGGTTTAGTAGTAGACAATTTAAAAAAGCAATGTTTAATGTCAATATCTAGTATATGAAATCCAGTATGTATTGGCTAATACATTTTGAATTGACTGGCTCATTGATTAGCATCTGCTTTATGCTGGATGTTATGTTTATGTAAGTTATTTTATTTAAGTTAAATTGAATGAGAGTTCCTGCTTTCCATTTCACAAATTTCTCAAAGAACCTGCAGCTTCCCAGATATATGCCAATTTCATATTCTTCTTTGTGATTAGAAGCTATATAAATTTATACACACTTTTGGTGGTAAAGTCCTTGGCATTTATAGAAATAAAATGAGATATATTCATACTCTTAATGTTTGCAGATTCTCTCTTCCCTGATGCCTCCTAAGGGTCTTTCATCCAATCTCTGCTCCCGGGACCCAAATTGTTCAGAATAGTAATACAAGCTTTTGGATTGAAGTTCTAAATCCCAAGTCTTTTTAGATTCCCAATTTGAGAAGGAACTCTGAAAATTTAAATTTCACATTTGTTTTATTGTTGATATAAAAGTAATGGACACTCCAGAATTAATTGGACCTCAGAATCCAAATCTATGTAACTTGAAGTATTAACCATTACTGGGATATGTGTAGACAGATGAATTTGACAATTTGGAGCAAATAAAAATTTCCCCTTTAACTCTTTGCTTTATTGAACCAACTTGGGTGAATTGGAAAATATTAACAACGAATGAGCATAGATATGAAATGTGAATTGTATTAGATATTTGTATTTATCCTGAAAATGTATGCAGGCTCAATCTTAGGGAATGAGAATAGGTCTTACAGAATTTTCAATAGGGAATCTTTATCTTTAGAAGCGGTAATAGGATAAATGGGGAGGGAAATTTGCCCAGTGCTTTCATGAGGGATAGTATCAGAACTCTGGTCAAAATCACAGCTATTAAGATCTGAGTGTCAGAAGCCAGCACGGTTCAGGAGCACAAATCCAATGTAGATAATTACAGATGCTCCAATGACCCAGTCTCCTCTCAAACCCTTGCTATTGCTTACTCTGTCATAAGGAACTAGGGTTCTTTCTGAAAGATCTATGGGCTCTCATGGATAATAAGGCATATGTAAATAAATAAGGTTCATCCTGACAGACTATAATAATCTATAACTGAGAAGAGTTTTTCTTCCCTGTCTGAAGGAGAAAGAGGAAAAGAGAACTCACTGAGGACAGAAGACCTAACTTCTTCTAGTTAAAAGACCACAATGCCTAACTGCATAGTAGGATGTAGTAGAAACAAGTACAATGAATTAGGAGTCAGATTTCAATCCAGGTTTTTTTTAAAGCTGTGAGACCATGGGCAAGTCCCTTGACCTCCTTGGACCTTACTATGTCTAAAATAGAGGTTTTTCCGTAGATCCAGGGGTCCCAAACTCAAATGCCTGAAAAGGGCAGGCAGGCAATGTAAATCAGATCGTGTAATTGTGTCTCCTGTGAGAAAAACAATAGTCCGAGCAAGAGGGAAGGTTATAGCAATTGATGTTCTGCATTAGAATCAGATAAACAGTAGGGAGTGATAGGAAGTGAGGTAAACTGGAGAGCCCTAGTTTCATTTAAAGAGAACAGTCACTACTGACCTCATTTCTCCAATAGATCATTGCTTTGAGACAATATAGGTCCCATTTTGCCAAACCTTCTGATTCTTCAAAAGATACTGGATATCCAGATTTGTATGCAAACTTTCTCACACTTTTTAACATTAGCAACTAATGTGAATTACTTTACATCACTGTGCAGGTCAGACAAAACATGCCTTGGATTGGCTCTGTCCTGAAGATAGCCAGTTTGCCACCTCTGACTCAGATAACCTGTAAGACTCTATTATGACATTAATAAGATCCACTTAGAGTTATTTTAAAATTCTGGCCTTAGTTTCTGCCAGTGCCATTTCTCTGTCTAATCTCTTCTCCTTAGTTATACCCCAGCCTCTCCCACTGACCTTTCTTCTTGTGATCACTGTCTTTGATACCACCATAATCCTCTATGCTTCTTCAGCCAGCCCTCATCCACTAACACTTGAGAAGGCCCAACCCTGCCTACCATTCATGGCCTTCCAGCCATGGCCCTCTCACTCCTGTAACCTAACCATACCTCTCCATCAAACCCTACCCACTATGGCTAGGTTTTAAAAAAAACCTTGAATTAGTCAATCATCTGTGCTTGACTATGTGCCATATTCACCTATGTGAATATGTATGTGACTTTAAATGGAAAGAACAACTTACTCTTATATGGGAATATTTCCAGACAAGTGAAACTTGAATGGTAGGTATCTTAGTCTATTTGGGTTGCTATAACAAAAATACCATAAATTGGGTGGCTTATAAACAACAGAAATTTATTTCTCACAGTTCTGGAGGCTGGATGTCAGAGATTAGGGTGCCAGCATGGTCTGGATTGCAGATTTCTCATTGTATCTTCACATAGTGGAAGGGCTGAGCCAGCTCTCAGGGGCCTGTTTTATAAGGGCATTAATCGCATTCACAAGGACTCCACCCTCATGACATAAGCACCGCCAAAAGGCCCCACCTCTGAATACCATCATATTGGTCATTGGGATTTCAACATATGAATTTTGGAGGGACACAAACATTCAGACCATAGCCATAGGTTTCTATTACTGGTATCTTCAGATAAAAGCTTTAGTTTATGTTTCATCTGAATATGTACGCTTCTAACGAATGGGTCAGCAAACAAACTCAATCTGGTTGCAGAAAGTGTTTTCAGGGTTTCGCACAATAGTAAAGCATAATTCTTTGGGGATAATTAACATTTTAAATGAGGTATTGTCACATCTTCCCTGACAGTTTCACAATATTATCATTTGCTAGCAAGGTCAGCATTTTCTTAATACATATTAGTTCAGTCATTGCTTCACCAATAAAATTTTGAAAGACTAAGACTACTCTTTTAAGCTCTATAAACAGAAGTAGCATTCTTATTTATTGTTGTTATGTAGAGACCTAATTTGATGAAATTTGGCTTTGAAATTAAATTCCAGTTTGGAGCAGACATTATTGCAGACAGGTAGAGAGAACAGTCTTGGTGCCAAATATGAATCCCTTTCACCTTAGGCAAGTCATTTAATTTCTCAGCCTTGGTTTCCTCTTTTGTGAAATGTGGATGGTCATTACACCTATGTCATAAGACTGATGTGAGGATCAAAGATGATCATGCTTTTCACAGTGTTCTCACATAGGAAGCACTGTATAAAGGCCCCAAGATATAATCTCGTATCAGCCAGACCTAATTGAAAATAGACTATATTAGGAAAAATATAATCCTAATAGTCTGTATTAGGGGGAAAATGTTTATATGGAGATGAGACCCAGCATATCCTAGGGGAGAATAAGTAGCCAAAAGCAGGATTACCACTTCAAAGTTTTTAGAGAAGCTCCTATTCCTTAGAAGTAAAGCCCTACAGGCTTACTAGCCTTCTCTCTGTTCAATGAAATTTCCAAGCCCCTTCACACCACACGTCCATTGCACCTGCTAATCCTTCTGCCTGCAATATTCAGCCTTGAATCCATCCCCTATCAACTTAGCTTGATGATTTCCTACATTTACTTCAAATCTCAACTTCCATGAACTTGCCCAAGGGGTATTTTCCCTGGCCTCCCAGTCTTAGGCCCTTCTACTAAATTTTTTCATAGCACCCTGAATTTTTTCTTCACTGAATTTATCAAAGTATGTAACTATATATATTTTATGAGGTTAAAAACTGTCTGTCTCCCCCTTTAAACTGTAACCTCCATGATGCCAGGGACTGTGTCTATATTCCCAGCACCTAGCAGAGTGCATGACATAATTCTTTTATTAAATATTTATTGAATGAATGTCAATGGAAGGATTAATTTTTAAAATCCCTAGATGAGATAATCAAGTTAATTTAAGTTCACACTAAGATCTAAATAATTGTCATTCATTCCTTCCTGAGAGCATGTTTGGATGGCTGGGGAGAGAGCAAAGGAAAGTGGGTGACACAGTGGAGGAGGAGAGCGTGAAGACAGGGGTAGTAGAAGCTGAACACAGTATAAGTTTGGCCTCGGCCCCATCAGGTTAGGGCCACCAGGCTGCCCTGATTGACTGAGCCTCTAAGATGGGCTGCCATCTCACAAGGTGTCATCGTTTCATTTGTAAATCCATTTCAGGTGAGCACACAAAGCAGACACTAAAGTCTGAGAGTTCAAGAGTTTAAGATTTGTTTTCCTGAAACTGTCAGCTAAATGGCTCCACGTTTCTCTTCCAAGGCTTATAAACTGACAAGACTGACAAGTTTGCTGTCTTCCATCTTTGAAATGGACATATCTAGTTGGGGAAAGTGTACTGAATGTGTTTACGTAGGTGACATATTCTTTCTTTAAAACTGAAATAAGTAGACATCAATGAGTTCATATTGGCAGATTCTCTCCCTAAACTCCAAGCACACAGTGGACCTTTCTGGCACAGTGATCACTCACTCAGTCACTCAAGGATGGGGTGTGAGGGTGAGGCATGTAGCATTCTCTGCCAGGATTTGTGCCTGCAAAAGGCTAATTGCTTTCTCATGGAGGGGTTGACCTTTTCAAAATTTTAAGGCCTGCCATTCTAAGTTTGTTTTGTTTTGTGTTTTTTTTTTCTGTACGCGGGCTTCTCACTGTTGTGGCCTCTCCTGTTGTGGAGCACAGGCTCCGGACGTACAGGCTCAGCGGCCGTGGCTCACGAGCCCAGCTACTCCACGGCATGTGGGATCTTCCTGGACCGGGAACGAACCCGTGTCCCCTCCATCGGCAGGGGGACTCTCAACCACTGCGCCACCAGCGAAGCCCCATTCTAAGTTTTAAAGGAACATTCCTGTTATAGAACTGGACTATTATTAAAAATTGAAACTATCAACTGCTGAGAGAGACTGGGAGGGAGATGGATGGTCTTTGGGTTTAGGGACTAACAAGTATTGAATGTTTACTATATCGCAGGTTCTTTATATATACCATCTCATTTAATTTCCAAAACTGCCCTAGAGACAGATACCATTTTTCCCAGTTTGTAGCTGAAAATATAAAGCTCATAGAGTTTGCCTACCCAATGTCACACAGCCAGGAAGTAACAGAGCCAGCATTCAAACTCAGGTCTGTGTGGCTCTGAACCTCAGGCACTCTTTACCATACTATACTACTTCTTAGATGTATGTACAATGCAGCATTATACCTATAAAAATGGAAACAGTATCAATCATGCCACCCTGCTAATTTTTTCTTAAGCACTTTTGTTCTTCTCATCTCATATCAATATTCAATTTGGAATTCTACCACAATTTTCTTTCCATTTTAATCCCAGTGCAAATGTGGACACAGAGGGAGCATCAAAAGATTCAGGAAAACAGAACTGAAAGATTCTTTGGGATGAGGACTGTATGTTATTCATCTTAGTATCCCCAAAACCAAGTATAAGTCCTGGCTCATAATAGAGGTTCAATAATGTTTGAGTGGGGAAGGAAAAGATTTGGGAACTTATCAAGGACTTCCCTTAGTGGTGGAAACACTTGGACACTTATTTATGGAGACAGATCTCATTACACTGCTCGTTGTATAAACTCTACATACACCCAGGGTTGACTGGATCATAAGTTACACTCCCAACATGCAAACTGTTAATGATAATAAAATCAATGCCCAGGCCAGAAAATTTAGGGAATGGCAAAGGTATTATTTTCTCATTCCTAACTTCATAGGAAGGGTACATACCATTATTTGATCCCTCAGACAGCCATTTAATAAGTACATATTAGCACCAGGCACTATGCTAGTCACTAGAAGTACAAAGATGAATGAACCCTGAATGCTACTTTGAGATAGCTCACAACCTAGTTGGGAAGACAGACCCATAAGCAATATTATTTTCTAGGAAATATAGTAAAGAGTAATGCTAGATATAAACAGGTTATTTTAGAAACTCAGAGGAAGGACACCTGACCAACCTGGTAGTATAAAGGAAAACTTCCCTGAGGAGCTGATACCAGAATTGAATTTAGATGGGTGTATAGCATTTAGCCAGGAAAGGCATAGATTTGGAAGTGATCACCATACAGGTAGGAGTTGAAATGATGAAAGTAGATGAGATCTCCAATGTAAAACTTACTGAGTAAGAATAACTTTGGGACTAAAATATAACTCTAGAGTATCAACATTTGGGGGTTCAAAAAGGAGGAAACAAAGGAGGAGCAGTGAGAGGCAGGAGAACTAAAAGAGTTCTTGAGCCACTTGAATGTTCCACTCAAATGTTCATAGTAACTTTATTTGTAATAGCCAAAAACTGAAAACAACTCACAGGCTCACTAGCTGGTGAATGGATAAACAAACTAAGGTACATCTGTACAATGGAATACTGCACAGCTATAAAAAAGGAATGAACTACTAATACACCAAACAACACAGATGAATCTCAAAAACATCATGCTAAGTGAAAGACACCACACCAAAGAGTCAATACTATACAATTTCTTTCATACAAAATATTTTAAAGGAAAAAATGATCTATAATTATCTATATAAGCAGATCAGCAGCTGGCTGGGGAGGGAGAGAGGACTGACTTAAAAGGGGCAAGAGGGGACTTTTGGGGATGAAGAAAATATTCTATATCTTGATTATAGTGGTAATTACAGGAGTGTGCACATTTGTCATACTCAGCAAATGGTACACTTAAAATGAAGGTATTTTACTGTAAGTAAATTATATCTCAACAAGGTTTATTTTTAAAAGTCTGTGGTGTCACAGAAGCCAAAGAAGTATTACATCCCAATAAGGGTATTAAATGTATAACTTCTCAGAAGCCAAGAGTTTTGATATTTCAGGATGGGGAGCTTGATTAACAATGATTAATGCAGGATTGATATGCAGTAAGACACAAACAGGGAGGGTACCCATTGGTATTTAGAAGATAACTGGTAATATGTGTAAGAGCTATTTGATGGAACATGGAGGTAAAAGCTAGATTGCAGTCAGCTGCAGAGTGAAGTTAGAAAATAGAGATACTAAATGTATATTACCCTTCTGAAAAATTCAGATAGAAGACTGAATGGTAGCAACAGAGATCAAGGAAGGGTTGAGTAGTGTTTGTTTTCAGAGAAATTTTAGTATATTTATAGATTGAGAGGAAAGAATCAGTAGAGAGGGAGGGGATTGTGAAGGTTGCAGGGAAGGTAAGGAGGAGTGGGGTTGAGGGTAAAACTGGAGTGATTTGCCTTGAAAGGATATGAAGAGGGCTGTAGGAACAGATGAGTTTGTAAGTAGAAGGATTAGAAATTGGGGGAGGACATTCTGATTCCCTCTGTCATCTTTTGAAAAGGTGTGAGTCAACATTTGAATATGGGGTTGAGAAAAGTGACAATTTTTGGAATATCCTTGGATCAAATTGGAAAGAGTTGACTCAGATCAAGTAAAAGGACTGAAGGGCAACACTGTAGGCCCAGCTGGAGCTGATTATTACACCAGCTGTAATAATGATCATCAGTTGTAATGATCCCAACACGCACTCATAAGACATTTTTGGTTTATTTCAGCAGCACTCCATTCCCCCACATATGGATAAGAAGTATTTTAGAATTAATTCGTCATTTGAGTTTTGCTGAACAGGTCCTACACAAACATAAGAGAAGGAATTTGAAGGTGTTGCTAAAAGGATAATTTAACATTGGGTCCATGTGGAATGTAGAAGAAAAAAAAAATCCAAAGGAAATTGATAAACTAAGACAAAGTGGAAAAGTTAAAGGATCTAGGAGGCCTAATTAGGTTATAAAAAGGAAGGGGGGGGAGTTGGTAGGTAGTTTCTGAGACAACTGAAAGTTATAGAAAGTTGTGGTTAGAGAAAAGAACATTGAAATTTAAAGATTTCACAGGTAGTGAAGATCTGGTGAATGGTGAGTAGTTGAAATAGAAAACAAGTGAAGGTCACTGAATTTCAGGAGGTAAAAATCTTAGAGGGAAAATGTTCCTCATGTATAACATGTGTTCAATAAATGGTTGTCAAATATATGAATGGAGGGATGGTATGATGAGGGATTCTACAGATGACTTGAGAATGATGGGTATTCATTGGGGAAAGATTCCTGGAAGAGGTAGACCCTAAAATAAGAAATAACAAAGAGTAGTTATGATGGCCAAGATAATATGATTAGCTGGTTTTTTCACTCACAAGACATTGAAGATTGTGAGTCACGTGCCATAGTATTCCTGTTTTCAGTTAAAGTTCCCAGGAAAGCATATTGAACAAGGTAAGAAAAGATGGTAGGAAGAATTTTTTGTTGTTGTTTCTTTGGTTTTGTTTTAATTTTTAAAAATTTTTATACAGTTTTAAAGGTTAGTTTCCACTTACAGTTATTACAAAATATTGGGTATATTCCCCATGTTGTACAATACATCCTTGAGCCTATCTTATACTCAATAGTTTGTATCTCCAACTCCCCCAAGGGTGGTAGGGATAATTTGAAGTGAGGACAAAGAGAAGCAACTTTAGTGGCATTATCCAGGCGCACCCAATTTAAAGAGTGAGACTAATTATAAACATATGTGTATACCATATATTGAGAGATTCTATGTATCCAATTCATTTAATCCTCATAACTTTATAAGATAGGCACTATTATTATTTCCATTCCACAGAGGAAGAAAAGAAGGCTTACAGATGTTAACTCCCCCAGGATCACAGTTTGTAAGTGGCAGAACTGGGATTCCAAACTAGTATGGTTCCAACTCTTCAGTTTTTCTCATGTAAACCTGTCCTTGTATCTCCTGGGTTTTGTGAGTGATATACTCTTGCTGCTTCCCATATCCAATGGAGTATAGTTATTTACTTGAAATTCAGTTGGAGCAAAAGGATTAGCCTTGTTCTTTAGTCCAATAGATGGATTATCTTAATTGTACCAAGTTCACAGCTAAAAACTCGGAGCTAGCAAGAGAGCAGCTGCATGGTCCTGTTAAGTACTGATATTATGATTCTTATCTCACCAAAATCATACCTGTGAATATTATATGAGAAAACATATTAATTTTATAATTGAAAAACAAACAAAAAAATAACGAAATTGGAAGAACTGATTCTTTGAAAACCACAAACTACCAAAAGCAAACTAAGATAAAGTAATCTGAATAGTCCTATAACCACTAAGAAAATTGAACTCATACTTTAGAAGCTCCCAGAAAAGGAAATCTCCAGGCTCAAACAGTTTCACAGGAGAATTCCACCAAATATTTAAAGAAATATTGACACCATTGTACACAATCTCTTCAAGAAAACAGATGAGGGAGGAACACTTCCCAACTCATTCTATGAGAACAGTATTACCCTGATACCAAAGGCAGACAAAATGGTACAAGAAAACTATAAACTGATATTTCTCATGTTTAGATGCAAAAATTCTCAACAAAATACTAGCAAACTGAATCCTGCACCATATAAAAAGGATTATACACCATGCCAAGTGGGATTAATCCCAGGTTTGCAAGAGTGGTTAAACATGAGACTATCAATTAATGTAATACACCATATCAAAAGAAAATAAAAAATAAATATGATCATTTCAACAGATTCAGAAAAAATCTTGTATCAAAACCCAACACGCTTTTCATGATAAAAATACTCAGTAATCTAGGAACAGAGGGGAACTTTTTCAACCTGATATAGAGTATCTAAAACCCTACAGGCGTTACTTTGATGTTTCAAAATAGTCAAAGACTGAAGGCTTTCCTCTGAGATCAGGAACAAGGCAAGAATGTCCTTGTTATTCCACACAGTACTAGAAGTTCTAGCCCCTGCAATAAGTCAATTGAAAGAAACAAAAGACATTCAGGTTGTAAAGGAAGAAATAAAACTTTCCTTATTTGTAGATGACAAGAAAATCCCAAGGAATCTACACACCAAAGGAAAAAAAAAAAACTCTTAAGAACTAAAAAGGGACTTCCCTGGTGGTCCAGTGGTGAAGACTCAGCACTTTCACTGCAAGGGGCACCTTCACACAAACTCACACAAATCAATTAAATTACTATATACTAGAACTAGAATATGTGGAAGCTACAATTAAAATTACAATTTACAATCACTCCAGAGGAAATGACATAATTAGGTATAAATGTAACAAAACATATAAAGGATCTGTATGCTAAAACTTATAAAATCCTGATAAAAGAAATTAAAGATATCGAAAGAAAAGGAGAGGCATACTATGTTCATAGATTGGAAGACTCAATACAGCAAAGTTTTCAGATTTCCCAAAATTGACCCATACCTTTTTAATGCAATCTATCAAAGTTTCAGCATGTTTTTTGTAGACATAGACAAGATTTTTCTGAAATGTATGTGAAAGTGCATAGTTCCTAGAACAGCTAAAACAATCTTGAAAAAAAGAAGAATTGTGTGGAATATTAAGGCCTAATATTTACCTACAGTATTCAAAACACTGTGCTCTTGGTGAAGAGATAGACACATAGAACAGTTAAACAAAATAGAGAATGCAGAAATAGACCCATGCAAATATACCCAACTGATTTTGGACAAAGGGGCAAAAGAAATTTAATGGAGAGGGATAGCCTTTTCAACAAATGTATCTGGAGCAATTAGACATTCATCAGGCAAAAAAAAGAGGAACATTGCCCTAATCCACACCTTATACACAGATTAACTCAAAAGAGATCACAGACTTAAATATAAAACATAAAACTATAAAACTTTCAGAAAAAATAGGAGAAAATTGTCAGGATCTAGGGCTAGGCAAAGAGAGTTTAGACTTGGCACCAAAAGCACCAGCCATAAGAGAAAAAATGATAAAGTGGACTTTACCAAAATTAAAAACTCTTGCTCTGTGAACAACACTGTTAATAGAATGAAGACAACCTACAGAGTGGAAAAATATTTGCAACCATATTTCCAACAAAGAGATTGTATCTAGAATATGATAAAGAACTCTTAAAGTTCACCAATAAGAAAACAAACAATCCAATTTAAAAATGGGCTAAAGATATACACAGTCAGTTCACAGACAGATGGCAAATAAGCACATGAAAAGATGGTCAACATCATTAGCCCTTAAGGAAATGGAAATTAAAGCCACAATGAGATAACACTACACACGTATCAGAATGGCTAAAATAAAAAAAAATAATCAAAACAAAAAATACTGGTGAGGATGTTGAAAAATTGGACCATTAATACACCATTGGTTGGAAAGTAAAATGGTACAACTACTCTGGAAAATAGTTTGACAATTTCTTATAAAACCAAAAGTGCAACCAGCATACGACTCAGCAATTGTGCTCTTAGGCATTTATCCCAAAGTGATGAAAACTATGGTCTCACAAAAACCTGTACCAGAATGTTCAAGCAACTTTATTCGTAATGGAGAAAAACTGGAAACAGCCCAGGTATCCCTCAGAGAGTGAAAGGTTAAAAAACTGAATATCCATACCATGAAATACTACTCAGCAGTACAAAGGAACAAGTTTGATATACTCAACAACTTGGATGAATCTCCAGGGAATTATGTTGAGTGTAAAAAGGCAATGCCAAAAGATTACATACCATATGATCCCATTCATATAGAATTCTTTTTTTTTTTTTTCTGGTACGCGGGCCTCTCACTGTTGTGGCCTCTCCCGTTGCGGAGCACAGGCTCCGGATGTGCAGGCCCAGCGGCCATGGCTCACGGGCCCAGCCGCTCCGCGGCATGTGGGATCTTCCCGGACGGGGCACGAACCCGTGTCCCCTGCATCGGCAGGCGGATTCTCAACCACTGCGCCACCAGGGAAGCCCTATATAGAATTCTTGAATTGAGAAAATTATAGAAATAGATAACAGATTATTTTTTAGCAGGGGTTAGGGACAGGGAATGTGGGTGGAGATTGATGTAGCTATAAAAGGCCAACATGAGTGATCCATGTGATAATGGAACTGTTCTGTGTCTTGCCTATCTATGGTGTTGGATACATGATAAATTTCATTGAATTAAACACACACACACACAAATGAGTACAAATAAAACTTAGAAATCTGAGTAAGATTGGTGACTTATATCATGCTGGTATCTTGGTTGTGATACTACTATAGCTTTACAGGATGTTACCACTGGGGGAAACTGGGTATAGGTTATATGGAATCTTGATTATTTCTCACAAGTTCATGTGAATCTCCAATTATCAGAAAATTAAGAGTTTGAAAAACAAGCATTTTAGTAAATATGAAAATAAATATTTAAAAAGCTTTTTTAACAAGAAGATGCCATTTCATATCCAACAACTGTATTTTTCTTAATGTTTACAAGCTTTCAACATATTTTTGAAACTATAGGTTCACTAAAGATAATTTTAGGGAAACAATGGTAAAAGCTAAGACATTGCTATTATGACTAAAACACAAGCTCTTTATGAATATTATCTCATTGAATTCTTACATCCTACTTCATCCTTGTGAGATTGATGTTATTGTTATTCTATTTTACAGATGAGAGAACAGGTTCAGGATTTAGTGACTAAGATAGTATTTGAACAGAGGTCTTTCTTTCTCCAAGGCTTAAATACTCTAAGTACGCAGACAGTACACTGAATACCTCCCAATAACATGGGATGAGGGTGGAGTTGGCATTTTGGGCTGCTGAGATCTGATATAGAAAAGTTGGAGTCACTTTAGACATGATTCCCCTGGATAAAACCTTACTGTAATTACCCCTGGATGTGAATAAATAGAATAAGCAGCAATGCATCAGGATGTCTCTAGTAAAAAAATCTATTGTAATGCCTACTGTATGAAAACATTCCTACAATCAAACCATCTCTGATAGCCATTTCACCGTTTATGAGAGTCCAGTCCACAGCTTATGAAAACAAATACTTTGAAGGAGTATTTTACTTTAAGACTGCTGACTTGAGAGACAGAAAAGGTAATATTCAGTAAATATTAAAAGGAAGAGCAGTCTTGAATATTTAATTCCCCCAAGTCCTGCCTCTGACCTATATGAAAATGATGCAGCCCGCTCAACCAAGGCATTCTCAGTTGCCTCAGAATAAGAGGCACAGATGGTCTCTCAGGTAGCGAATCCAGTATTATTAAGAGTTTTCTCTGTTAATGAATTGGTCTTGCTGAAAAGCACATAGTTAGGTCTGTTCATGGATGAGGATCAGAAGCCCTAAAGTACTTCTGCTGCTTCTCTTTTTATCAGACTGTAGTTTTCTGTGGTAGCAGTTGTCTGGGGAAGCTTACTGGGATTGAAGATCTGGTTTTATTTGAATAATTTATTAATAATTTGGAAAAAAACTAATTAAATTTGTGTGTGATTCTAAAGTTAGAGCTCCTACAGGGACCCAGAAGGAATAGACGTATAAAAGGAAACATTTCAAAAGATTCTGAGTCTGTTACTTCCCTAGCCCCATCTTCCCTCCAATATCTTTCTCTCTTCATCTTCTCACTCTGATTCTTCATTTGTTTCTCTCTATCTCTCTCTTTCTCTATTTACACACACACACAGACACACACACACACACACACAGACACACACACACACACACACACACACACACACACACACACACCACTACTAATCAGAGACAGCATGTGAGAATAACCCTCTTGGGGGAGAAGATTCATTCACTATCATACTCCAGGAATCAGAGAACTGCCCATACTCATCCACCCATACTCATGCATTCTAGTCACACACGTTCCCCTTTACCTTCTTAATCTTCTATTAGAATCGGAATCATAAGCTGTCAGAGCATAAAGAACCTTAGAAATTCTACCCTCTCAATTTATAGAAGAGGAAACTAAGAGAGAGAGGATATGAGTGACTTGTCCATGGACACTGAATTAGTTAGTGGCAGAGCCAGGACTAAAGACCCAAGCAGCAAATTATAAAGGATAGGGAATAAGAATGGAAAAAATATTCAGTGGCTTTTTTCCTGATATGCTTCATTCTAAAGTCTGTTATTGGGCCCCACAGTGACTTGCCTCTGCTCTATTATTTGCTCTGCCCACAAGACTCATGGTGCTTAGCTGGGATTCAGCTGGCCTTAATTTGGAACTGAATGTGTTAAGTAGTAGTGGTGGTGGTGATGGTGGTTTGGAAGAGCTCATGCTCCCTTGGTCCTCAACCTATTTATATTTGATGTTTTAAATTAGAACCCGACCCCACTGATCCCAGGCTAATAAGTGAGGTTGAATTTCCTTAACTGGTTCCTTCCAGCCTGAGACTCCATGAAAACCTGAGAACTCTCAATTTAAAATGCAGCCTCTAGGCAAATTATCACAATATGTACCTACCTCTGCAATTTCTTCCAGTTAAACTACCCAGGTGCAGTGAGAATGTGCCAATTCAAAATAGTGTGCTGGTGCTTTACGATTTTCTTGTCCTAATGAACATATGCAGTCATCTTGTTTTTCCCGGGATGACTTGATGCAATCGATGACAGATTTCTTCATCATGCCTTTTTCTTTCTCCTTCCCTCTCTTGCACATGTGAGAAATCATCATCTGAATGTAAGCAAATTGATTAAGAAGTTCAGTCTCAGTGCAAACTTTGGTACTTTGTTCTATCTCTGCTTTTTCACCAAAGAGAGCTACTAGAATGTCCCTATTTTAGACTCAGTTCTCCAGAGTACACACTATTCCGTAAGGTAGGTAATAATAATAGCAGTTATCAGTATGAGTACTTACTATGTTCCTGACACTGTGCTAAACCTGGATTAACTCAGTTAATTTTCATGAGGCCCAGAAATAAGCCCATACATATATGGTCAATTAATCTATGATAAAGGAGGCAAAAATAAGCAATGGAGAAAGGACATTCTCTTCAATAAATGGTGTTGGGAAAAGTGGACAGATAATGCAAAAGAATGACACTGCGCCATTATCTTACAGAATATACAAAAATATATTCAAAATAGATTAAAGACTTAACTGTTAGACCTGAAACCATAAAATTCCTAAAAGAAAACAGACGGTATGCACTTTGACATCATTCTTAGTGATATCTTTTTGGACTTCTCTCCTCAAGCAAGGGAAGCAAAAGCAAAAATAAACAAATGGGACTATATCAAACCAATAAGCTTTTGCACAGTGAAGGAAACAACCAACAAAATGAAAAGGCAAACTATTCACTGGAAGAAGATATATGCAAATGTTATATCTGATAAGGGGTTAATATCCAAAATATAAAAAGAAATACAACTCAATGTCAAAAATCAAGCAATCTGATTTTAAAATGGGCAGAGGACCTGAATAGACATTTTTCCAAAGAAGACATACAGATGGCCAACAGGTACATAAAAAGATGCCCAATATCACTAATTACCAGGTAAATGCAAATCAAAACCACGACACACCACCTCACAGTTGCTAGAATGGCTATTGTCAAAAAGACAACAAATAACAAGTGTTGGAGAAGTTGTGAAGAAAAAAGAACCCTCCTACACTGTTAATGGGAATGTAAATTGGTGCAACAAATGTGGGAAATAGTATGGAGGTTCCTCAAAAATTTAAACATAGAACTACAGTAGATCCAGCAATTCCATTCCCGGGTATGTATCCAAAGACAACAAAAATACTAATTCAAAGAGATATATGCACCCCTATGTTCAATGCAGCATTATTTACCATAACCAAGATGTGGAAGCAATCTAAGTGTCCATCAACAGATGAATGGATAAAGAAGATGTGGCACAATGTTCATTGCAGCACTATTCGCAATAGCCAGGACATGGAAGTAACCTAAGTGTCCATCGACAGATGAATGGATAAAGAAGATGTGGCACATATATACAATGGAATATTAGCCATAAAAAGAAACAAAATTATGTTATTTGTAGTGAGGTGAATGCACCTAGAGTCTGTCATACACAGTGAAGTCAGAAAGAGAAAAACAAATACTGTATGCTAACGTATATACATGGAATCTAAAAGAAAAAAAAATCGTTCTGATGAACCTAGGGGCAGGACAGGAATAAAGATGCAGACATAGAGAATGGACTTGAGGACATGGGGAGGGGGAAGGGTAAGCTGGGACGAAGTGAGAGACTAGCACTGACATATATACACTACCAAATGTAAAACAGATAGCTAGTGGGAAGCAGCTGCATAGCATGGGGAGATCAGCTCGGTTCTTTGTGGCCACCTAGAGGGGTGGGATAAGGAGGGTGGGAGGGAGACACAAGAGGGAGGGGATATGGGGATATAGGTATACATATAGCTGATTCACTTTGTTGTACAGCAGAAACTAACACAACATTGTGAAGCAATTATACTCCAATAAAGATATTAAAAAAAAGGTGTGGCATATATATATATACAATGGAACATTACTGAGCCATAAATAAGAAAGAAATCTTGCCACTTGCAATAACATGGATGGGTCTAGAGGGCATTATGCTAAATGAAATGTCAGACAAAAAAGACAATTACCATATGATTTCACTTATATGTGAATTCTGCAGAACAAAACAGATGAACAAAACAGAAACAGACTCATAGATACTGCACAAAAAACAAACTGTTGGATGCCAGAAGGTAAGCGGGTTGGGGGAGGGGTGGGCAAATAGGTGAAGGGAATTAAGAGGTACAAATTTACAGTTATAAAATAAATAAGTCACGGGATGTAATGTACAGTATAGGGAATATACTCAATAATACTGTAATAACTTTGTATAGTGACAGATGGTAACTAGACTTTTCATGGTAACCATTTCAAAATGTATGTAAATACCAAATCACTATGATCCACATCTGAAGCTAATATAACATTGTATGTACTTCATTTTTTTTAAATACAACAAAAAAAGTAAGTGCTTCACCTCAAAAAATAATCTGTGCTTTTAAACAGATGCTAAACCACCTCCAAGTCTTATTGGACTCTTTGAATAGGGAGAGTAGCAAAAGAAATGCAGTAAATGGAGGCTCACCACTTAAAGCAGTAAAAGCCCTTCCCTTTATGTGCAATTCACTACCAAAAAGTAGGCCCAAGGGAAATTCTGGCTCAATATATGTTGAAGAATCACAATGAAAACAAGTTTTAATTTTAGAAAAGCTATACATAAAAATGAAGCATATTTAGGTTTTAAAAAAACTTTAAAACAGTTATTATTACCCAGTTTTCTTAATAATGAAGAGTAGTTAGATTAAAGTTATATAAATGCGAGTGAGATTTTTTTCCGCACATAGTTCTTACGTGCTGAAGCAGGCATTTTTTTTTTATAAGGCAGGAGCTGAAAGCATACTAGAGTAAGAGAAAACTATAAATATTAAAATGCAAAACTATTATGGCAAGAGCACAAACTTGTCTTAATGAACTGCTTGCCTTTAAAATCTCTACCAACTGAATTTTCTTATTAAGGGTTTATTTTAAGTCCAATTCCATTCAGTATGAATACAATTCTTACAGTAACAGCCTGTCTTTCACAGTTAATTGCTGCTTGTCTCCTTGGATATAATCATTTGCATAATTGTGATTCTTTTCAATAATAAAAAAGGATTATATAATCTTGGTAAAGCAAACATCATAAAATATAAATTTACATGAAATTAAATGAATAAATGTTCCATAGTAACAGAACTATTAACATCTACCAAAAGAATAATCTTTAATATTAGAGCCTATGTATTAACAGAAAATCACTTTAGATTACACTACTGTTCAAATGTCATTTAAAATTTAAATCTCGTTTTGGAATTGTAGTATTGAAAGGAAGCTCAGTAGTACCAGCTATAAGTTAAGGTTTATAATAAATGAAGGCAGGGGGTGGGAAGCAGATGTATCATTGCAGTTTTGCCTCAGTAAGGTACAAACGAAGGCTAGAAGCCACAGTCCACTTGGATGAAAGTTGGATTATGTTAATACATGAGCTCTTTATTTATCTCTTGTGTTCCATTTTCCATCCACACTTGTGGCACTCAAAACCAGCACCCAATGGCCCCAAACCACCTTGGCCCCCATTCTCTCCCACTGTTGGGGCTGGCTCACATGCTTTTCCAAGCCAGCCATCAGGAGAACCACAGCTGTGCAGCAGCTAACAATCTGCTCCTAAGTAAATTCCTGGGGATGTAGCCAGTAATCTGGCTGTGCCCCTGACAAAACACAGCACCAAGTCACCACACACCATGCTCCTCCCTCCTTTGCTACACCAGAGTTGGCAGGCATCGAACTCCCACACAGGACATCACCTAGGGATGGTTTTCCTGTACAGAATCACTTGCTTTCAAGTCATTGAATCCAGCTCACTTATACAAATTTGAGCAAAGAATAAGGGGAGGACATGTCTCTTAAAGAATTAGTTTGTAGTATTTTACGAAGCCCCTTCTTCCCTTCAATCCAGATAGATGAGGATGACTAAGCTGTCCTAGCAGGATGCGATGAGTCTCAATGGTGCACTGGATGGTGAGTGCATGAAGGCAGAGGTTGTGCTGATTTTGCTAGGGCCTAGTGTTGTAAGCTCTAGATAAAGATGAACAAAGCTCTTGAATAAATAAATACATGAACAAATTATACCTAAACCCTAGGGGGGTTTAAAGCACAGAAACATTAGAAAGTTAGAATTATGTCTTTTAACAAATGAAGACTTATAGCATAGTGGTTTAGAGTATAGGCTTTGAAGTGAGAAAGACTTGAATGACTTACTAAGTCACTTAGAGTAGTAAACTTAGGCAAGAAACCTAAACTCTCTAACCCTAGTTTTCTATGTACAATGGGAATAATGGTAGTATATACATTATAGGAATGTTGTATTAAATGAGATAATATGTGTAAATGTCTTAGCATGGTTCTTGATACAAGAAAGCACAGAGTAACTGTTAGCATTTTTATTAATGTTCATTATTACTACTGTAGTGCCAACATCTGATTTAGCATGCAAACGCCAAAGTCATGAAATTCCTTTTAAAAACTGTATAGATAAGATAAAAACTGCCATTCCTTTTCCATTTTATAAAAATTGTCATTCATTGAGACTCATCAAGTTTAATTACCATGTATTTGTACAGATATATCCACTCACTTTTGTGATAGACAAAAGAGGTATACACACATTTACACAGTTTCTCTTCTTTGATTACCCTGTTTGTTCTCCATATTCCAGTGGGCTTGGTCATATACATTCTTGGAAGACCAAGAGAAAGCATTTCTCTAATATGACTTTCTTGGGGAAATGGACTATTCATGAAATGTAAACACCTAAAGGATTCAGCAGAGAAATACTAACATAGGTTTCATTGATTTGAAAAGGAAATTGACCTCAAAGCCTTGTCTGCCTGGGCCACAGAAAGTATTATATTTCTAACGAGAAGAAATTCTTTGACTTCTTTTCACCCAGCCTTTATTTTTCTTTTCAAAGGAAGCTACAGATTGACTGTAGCCTTGATCTATCATTTTTAATGTATGAGTCACTGGGTAAAATCTCTAAACTTCAGAGATATTAGAGGGAGTGTTTATTCCTCAATGCTCTGGTTTCCCTGAGGAGGGATTAAATCTTGAGGCCTCTTGCCCCGCCCCTTACTCCTCTCCACTGAGATGCAGTGAGTTTCCTGGTAGGTGGGCTATAGCCACTGGTCCAAAATTACGTTAGTAGGCCAATAGTCTAAATCTGTAAGCATTCTCTTTCCCTCTTCACACTAGATCAGTGTACAACAGCAGCTCTAGGTAAATGGTATCCTCTGCAAAACCAAATTGACCCTCGGGTGAACAGTTCCAAGATGGAGGGAGGAATGCTAAGCCACTGCCTCAAATATAACTTAGTAATAAACATGACAGTTTGATCTCTATCTTCTGGCCACTGTATTTACTGTTCAATTGGCTCTGAATGTGAGTGAATAATAAATATGTCTTTTTTTTCAGCTAGACATCTGGAACCTTATTCATGCAAATGAGATCCAGTCTGATTCCTTCTCTGTGTGTGAACCTCAGGTAAGACAGAGTATAGAATATGCAAGACTCTGGGCTTCCCTGGTGGCGCAGTGGTTGAGAGTCCGCCTGCCGATGCGGGGGACGCGGGTTCGTGCCCCGGTCCGGGAGGATCCCACGTGCCGCGGAGCGGCTGGGCCCGTGAGCCATGGCCGCTGACCCTGTGCGTCCGGAGCCTGTGCTCTGCAACGGGAGAGGCCACAACAGTGAGAGGTCCGCATACCGCAAAAAAAAAAAAAAAAAAAAAAAGAATATGCAAGACTCATGTAGATCTATAAGTAGCCTACTGTGATAAAAAAGAAAAAAAAAAACATGGGCTTTAGAGTAAGATAAAACTGAATGTGAATTCTCTGTAGCTTTCCTACTTTCATGCCTTGGGACAAGTTAATTAACCTCTCTGGGCTTCAGTTCACTCATTTGTAAAAATGAGAATAACAGTAATAACTCAAAGTTTTTGCAAAACTAAATCTGTTTATGAATACCTGATACATGGTAAACTCTCAATAAATGCTGCTTCTATAGGAACATTATTTTCTTATCATCATCAAAATCATTATTTTAGAGGAAGCCCTCTACAGGTTCTCATGCTCCCCTCCATGACTAAGGCACATACATGCCTGATGCGCTGTGCAAACCCAATTAGGTAGCTTAGCTCTGAGAAGGAGCAGAAACCAGTGCCTATAGCTAATATGATGCCCTTTACTTCAAAAAGGTTTCTGTGCTTTTTTAGGAACAGGAAAGTAAAGCTATTATGGCCCTACATGATTTCAGAGGCCCTCACTTCCATGTGAGTAATTTCTTTAGAGATAAAAATCAAAAAAAGGAGACAGATAAAAAAGGATGTTATCTGTGCCTTTCCAAGGACAACTCTGTCTGACTCCAGAGGCTATACTCTTAAATCCTATATTGCCTCTTCCTTGTATCTTCCCAGACAAAGCATCTCCTGATTTTTAAAAAATATGTTACAGGAAAGATTTTTCTGGGTTCAACATGTGATAAGACCTCAGCTCCCCCAAAGATTAGCTGTCTGAAATCCTCAGTCTACTGTAATATCACATATCTTAAAAGTTATCCAAACAAAATAAAACCATATTTAAGATCAAAGGCGTAACCTCTAAATAGCCACCAACAAATAGACAAATGAAAGAAGTACAAGAGACCCAAATATTTCAACTAGTATATCATGATTGGTCAATTCATTATGTAGTGTGAAGAGTACTCCATTGACTGGTGATTTTACAAAATATCAGCCTAAGACAGTTCATGCAAACAAAGTAAGGAAAATATTAGAGAAGCAATTAAAGGAAGAAAAGAGAAAAGATAGGTATAATGGCAGTGACTTGAAGCAGTTGGGAGGTGGAGTAGCAAAAAGCGGCATATAAAAGAAGAAAGAAGATAGCTAACAATGAAAAGACAAACCTGATTGGCAGTGTAGTTAGGGGTAGGACAATGACTGAGAATCCCTTGTACCTCATTAATATCACCTTAGTTGCAAGAAGCAGGTAAATGCATCATAGGGCCTCAATACAGTGCCTCTGAAGACCTTACAGCACTATGGGCACAAGCTGAGCTATATTAGAATAAGCAATAAGCCTTGACCAATACCACATGCACAAGCAACACAGTAGAAATGGGGCAGCATAGAAATCATCCAATAATCTCCCTTCAATGAAGGGCAAGGAGCAGAACTGTAAACAGTTACAAGGGGAACAGGCAAACCAACCAAGAACTAAAAGCACAGAAAAGAATTATAGATCTGAATAATATTTATAAGAAGAGATAACATTTATTGAGTATTTCCTAGGTATAAGTACACCATTAAATGTTTTATTGAAATTTATTATTTAATGCAGCAAGCCTGCAAGTGAAGTTCTGTTATTATACCCACTTTACAGGTAAAGAAACTGAATTATAGAAAAGTTAAGTAACTAAGACAGTTTTATCTGACTCCTGAGTTCACAATGGAATGGAATTTTGGAATTCCATTCCACAAAAAATGGAATTTTGTCTCTTCTCAGTGTCTTCCCCAAAAGAGTAGTGCTTGATTTTTAAAATAGATTTTGAATCATTAAAACACTAGATATTCAAATTAGAAGACCCAGGCCATATCCTGTGTGAATGGTTCTTAAAGGCCTCTTATTTTTGTCCCAGTGTTCATTGAGAAGGTGAAAGGTTTTTATTAGGCAATACTTTTCACCTAATTGTGTGACTTTTCAGAAGGATGACTTTGACATTTCAAAGTGAGATGGAGCATTAGAAGGCTACATACAGTTGGTATTCAAAAAAAGACAGCAATTTATGATGCTGCAAAAGAATGTAATTCCCCCCCCCCGCAAAAAAGCCTTCTGAAAATTATCTGAATATATTATATATTTGCAATGCTGATAAAACTGAACAGTTTTGGCAATAGTTGCTAACTCTGAGTTTTGTAAGTGCCTGTCAAAGACTCATTTCCACACACATCCACAACTCCCTCTACACACAGACACATACACACACACGAACACAGACACACATGCTTGCATGCACATACACACAGTACAATTTCTCTTTTAAGCACAATAAGGATAGACGACCAATTCTTCCTTGTACTGGTCTGAATCAGGGCTTTGTTGGAAGTGACTGTGTCAGACAGAGATCACAGAGACCAGCTGGAGATATAGAGAAGCACTAGCAAAAATAATTTGCAATATGGTGCTAGGGGATTGCAAGTGCTATTTAAAACAGACAGCAGTCAAAGATTCAAGGAAGCAAACCTTCAACTTCAGACAAGTCTATCAGCAAATGATGGGGGTTAGAACTCAGAAACTGCATTTAAGAAAAAAGACTTTAATTTCAGGATGGATTCTGGGAGAGAAAACTGGGATGCTGTTCATCAGGATCCCTCTTTTAGAGGCTTGAGGCTTAAATTGAAAACCTAGGCAAGGTTTTTACAGTGATATGGGTTAGAAATTTTGAAACTACATTCTTGTATATTCCAGACTTGAGCATATGATTAAATATATTGAGGATGATGAGAGCTAAGTTTCTCACTGTTGCAGGAGTTACAAGTATGGAAAGGGAGGATACAAAAATGTACCCTGTTTTGCTGAATTAGAATTGAAAGTATCAGTATGGCAAAAAAAATACACACACATACACGTATATATATGGGAGAGAGAGAAACATACACCTATGCAAAGATATATTTCCTAGCTCAATCTGCTGAAATAACCTAAAAGAAATGAAGTACCAATAATAACGAGCGCATCTCAAGGCCAGATCGTGGTTTCTAAATATAATTCGCCAATAAAAGGAACCTGGGCTCCTTGGTTGATTCCAGGGCAGGAACGGGAAAGTACAAGATGTGCCTAGAACATCATTTGAAACCAGAAAATAAGAAAGTATTTAAAGAATAGTGGGGACATGTGAAAAAGATAGAGGAGACATCTCAAAGGAACAACATGAACTTTCAAATAAATAATAATAATAATGGATTATATCTCACTGAATAAAATAAGAATCCATGAGCCCAACAAAGTGAATCTGTTATACATATACATATATCCACACTTCTTTAGATTCTTTCCCCATATAGGCCATTACACTTTGCTATACAACTGAAACTAACACAACATTGTAAATTAACTATACCCCAATAAAAATTAAATAAAAAACACTTCTTACTAAATGAACCAGCAAGGAATAAGAGAAGGAAAGGAAGGAAGGGAGGGGGGGAGGGAAAAAAAACTGTTGAATTAAGTGACCAATAAATTCATTAATGGGGCTTCCCTGGTTGCTCAGTGGTTAAGAATCTGCCTGCCAATGCAGGGGACACAGGTTCGAGCCCTGATCCAGGAAGATCCCACATGCCATGGCACAACTAAGCCCATGTGCCACAACTACTGAGCCCGCGAGCCACAACTACTGAAGCCCTTGTGCCTAGAGCCCGTGTTTTGCAACAAGAGAAGCCACAGCAATGAGAGGCCTGCGCACCACAATGAAGAGTAGCCCCTGCTCACTGTAACTAAAAAGCCCGCGCGCAGCAACGAAGACCCAACGCAGCCAAAAATAAATAAATAAATAAAAATTTAAAAAATAAAATTAAATACATTAATGAAAAAGAAAAGAATCCGAGAGCCTATATGGTTATAAATAAATCAATGGCAGGGTAAGGGAAATTGTTTCTTACAGTAGAATAACAACTAATTAATATATAAATAATAACGGAGTTAGAAAATCATTGATGCATGCTAAAACTACTGGGTGAAATTTTGATGAGAAACAGAATGTATACATCAAACCTTAAAAGGACCTCCCTACAAATTACTTATCAATTACAAAGTTACAGGAGAGAAAGCTAACAGACACCATCTTAATCAAATTATCAAAGCTAACATCACCAATGTTGGGGCAAACTACTATCATAAGGCTCCTGATATGATGCCCTGAGAAGGATACAATATCACTTATGAGATATTCCTGCCCCAAAATTCATAACCTGAATCTATACATAAGGAAACATCATTGAAGTATATTCTGCAAAGTACCTGGCCTGTACACTTCAAAGATGTCAAAGCCAAAAAACACAAAGAAGGATAGAGGGACCATTCTGAATTAAAGGAGCTTAAAGAGACATGACTACTAAATTCAATGAGTGATACAAGGTTGGTTTCTGGACCAGGAAAAAGAGCTATACAAGACATTATTGGGGGGCTTCCCTGATGGCACAGTGGTTAAGAATCTGCCTCCCAATGCAAGGGACATGAGTTTGAGCCCTGGTCCGGGAAGATCCCACGTGCTGTGGAGCAACTAAGCCTGTGCGCCACAACTACTGAGCCTGCACTCTACAGCCCGCAAGCCACAACTACTGAGCCCGTGTGCCACAACTACTGAAGCCTTCGTGCCTAGAGCCCTTGCTCCACAACAAGAGAAGCCACTGCAATAAGAAGACTGTGCACCACAACAAAGAGTAGCCGCTGCAACTAGAGAAAACCCACACACAACGAAGACCCAACACAGCCAAAAAATTAATTAATTAATTAATTAATAATAAAAGACATTATTGGGGCAACTGATGAAATTTGAATATTAACTATGGATTAGATAATAGTTGTATATTATCCTGATTTAAGTTGTTTAATTTCCTGATTTTGATAACTGTGGTCATGTAGGAGAACATCCTTGTTCCTAGGAAATACATGCTAAAGTATTTAGGGAAAAGTGGGCATGGTGTCTATAACTTATTCTCTCTCAAAAAATGCATAAATACATACATTAATATACATACATATGTAAAGAGAGAAAGAGAGAAGCAAAATATAAATAATCGGTGAATCTGGGTATAGGATATATGAGAGTTCCTTGTTCTATTCATGCAACTTTTCTGTAAATGTGAATTTTTACAAAATAAATACTTAAACAAACAAAAAACCCTCAGGCAAAGTTTTTGGGATTCCATCTTGGGGCTTGAATGCTTTTGAACTTCCAGTGAATGAAGGCATTGAACACAGAATCTAGGTAGGTGCCCAGGCATGTAGGGGATAATGAAGGAACCAAGTTTTTAGCACCAGAGTGTCAAACAAAGACTGGCTAGCAAGGAATAAGGCAATAACTCAAGTGACAAAATCAGAATCTGAAGAGAACCAGCGGCACAGCTAACTCAGATACATTACTAGTGTAAGGCCCTGTGTAGTCCTTCTGCTTACTGACAGGTTTAGTCCAAGATTCTGTGCATACATATATAAGTTATGTAGCCCTGCAATGCTAAGAAGGCTGCATGGGTTGGGAACCAAGTATATGATTACAGTTAGATTTGGGGGAAGTTCTATGCAGCCGCACTGTGTAACATCTTCATTCAGCTGGAACCAATTTCAGTATAGATCTTTACAGCTTAATGCCTTAAGCTCCCAAGAAGGAAAATTTGCATGGATAGAAACACTTTCTTTTTTCTTGTCCCATTATCTTTTGTGTTCCTCAGAATCAGAAGATGAGAAAATAGCTACCTTTACACTCTTGCTTCTCAAACACAGGTGCACTTTGAAATCACCTAGAGAAGTTTTAAAACTACCAATGCCTGTGCCTCACACTCAGAGGTTCTATTTCATTGGTCTGAGGTGGGTTCCAAATACTAGTAATTTTTAAAAATCTCCTCAGAGGATTCTAATGTGCAGCCATGGTTGAAAACTACCGGTCTAGACACTGCTTCTCAAAATGTTGTTTCTGGATCACCTGTATCATAATCATCTGGAGTATTTATTTAAAATGCAAAAGTCCAGATCCCAGCCCACACTTACTAAATCAGGATTTGGGGGGGTGGGGCATTTTTTAGAACATTCCCAAGTGATCGTTTTACTCACTATGTTGAGAACCACTGCTCTGGATTTCTGAAGAGCTCACTTTAAAAAAGCAAGGCTAGCTCTTCAGAGAATATATATATATATATTTTAGCACTTCTCTGCTCCCAGGATGTTACCTCACTGATCCTATAAAACTAGGTGCTTTTCAGAATATAACATGACATGACAGGTGAAATTTCTGGGGAAAGTTGATGCATTATGCAGGGATGATACAAGGCTTTCATTCTGATTTTAACAAAGATTATAGACATTTTAATATATATTTGCTTGGGATTCTATTATAAGCCAAATATTACATAAGGCTTGGAGAGCACTGAAGTGTGGTATCTCATGAGCTGGACTGCAGTCGCCTCATAGTGATTATGAACAATTTGTCACTCTTGAGATATTCCCTCCGGCAGAGCACAATTTCAAAAATTCTTGAAATGGTGATGGTGAATTTTCCTTTATCTTGGTAGCAAATAATGCAAGGAAGAAAATTACATATGAGCAGATGAAGATAAGTCCCTGATATGTTCTGTATAGTATGAAGAAGTAAGAGATAGTGTTCCGAATCCTGCAACAAAATCAAGAAGAAATAAAGATGATGATTTTCTGGAGAATAAGAAAACCACTTATTTTAGCATTCAATCCACTTATTAATTGTGCATAAAGATAGCCATATCATATTACTCAAGATGTTCATCTGTGGTACCTCTATACAGAGAGGTAAGCGATTAAGATGAAAGCTCATGTCATTTCTGGGTCTTTTTCCAGAAAGGAAGTCCCAAAATTTCTCTGAGGTCTTTACACCATCGAGAGTGTAAACAAAACTATATTTTCAGGTCTGAAACAATGATTCTGAGTCACTAATAAAAGATTAGATGACAGCCTAACACACTTAATGAGGTAGGAAAAAACATGTACCACATTTTTGAAAACTTCTGAATGAAATCTGTTAAATAAAGCTCTGGCACTCAGAGAGTTAATTTCTGCTATATGGAAATACATAATATCTTGTCCTCCTTAGTTCTTTGAGTATAAATTTCATAAACTGTGTGAAGAGAACGGACTGAGATTAGCTGTCCTCACTATCACCGAGTAATTGCATTCCCTTTGCTTCATTTGGCTATATGAATGTGTCCTAAGAAACCAATTAGTTTAACTTTTATTTATGCACTAAAGAGTTAAGTGATAAAGAAAGACATTAACATTCTCCTCAAGTGTTTCAGATCCATGTAACTCCATCCGGGAATTGTCACAAAGAAAAACGAACAAGATTGCAATCATTATCTTTAGATTTCTATTACCACAAATATGTTTCTCTTTTATTTAATGCTATGTCATGATTACAAGTTTCAGCCTATAAACTGAGAGGTAAACCTGGATTTATGCTGTGAAATGTAAATGAATTTTACAGTAATTCAAACACATTTTCATTTACCATGGTTATAACTAGCAAAATTTTATTCTATGATACTGGACACCAGTCTTTCATTCCAATTAACACATTTTTCACAAAGCTAGGTAGATAATCATTTCTATCATATGCATTATCTATGTTTACAGAGATCTTAAGTAAAACTATGTACATGAAGTTGTATACCTTTGTAAATTTCTAATGGGTATTCAATTAACAGGTAAAAAAATATAGATTGAAGCATTCATGGAATGAAAAACCAGTGAGCAATTAGAAAAAAAAGCAGCAGTGAGTCCAAATGAGGAGAATGCTTTACTCCACAACTTCTCTCACACTATTTCAGTCAAGTACTGGTTATTCCACAGAACCAAGGCTAGATAATGAGTATGTGCAGGATACTACAAACATTCTTAAAAATTGATTGTGTTCAGAATATCTGGAACATTTTCAAGGAAGAGGAAGTCCAGCACCTTTAAGAAACATTTTTATAAATAATTTAGGAAGGGAAACAGTTCATGATCATTATCAGATGCTACCAGTCTGGTTTAATCAGTAATCAGTCAGTCTGTTTGTTTCCTTTCTAAATCAGAAGATAGCTTTTCTTTTCATACAGTCAGCATGTAGTTTGTAAGCTCCTACTATGTGACTGGCACTGGGCTAGGTACTGAGAATACAGTCGTGAGCAAGTGGGGGGAAGAGGAATTTGGAACCATCTGAGAAACATTACCTGCATGTTCAAAGGATCATTTCAGCTAAAGAAACATGACTGCCATGCTCAGTTGATCCTTGAAAGTATTAACAGACTAAAAGAACACAGCTGAAACAGGGAAATATTAGAGAGTTTCTAGAGCTAAAGAGCAGGTCATGGGAGAATGGTAAAAAAAAAAAAAAAAAAAGACACTAGCTCTGCCTAGAATTGTCTTGTGGTGTGATTCGTGTACGTTTTGCATATATGTTGTTTACCTCTTTTTTAAAATATTCTTTTTTTATTGTGGTGAGAGCACATCATGAGATCTATCCTCTTAAATTTTAAGTACAATACAATATTGTTAACTATAAGTACAATGTTGTAAGGCAGATCTCTAGAAATTATCTTGTATAACTAGAACTTTGTACTGGTTGAACAGCAAAATGGAGACTTGCTCTGTTGTTTACCTCTTAATGAAATGATATACTAACAATGACTTTATATATAAAGTGTTCATCTTTTCAGTTTTATACATTAGAATCACAGGCATTATCCCAAAGTAGCTACTTGAATGTATAAGCTAAGCATTCACTAGTTGCAAACCTCTACTAGGTCAGCCCTACTTCAGTGACACCAGCATTTCATACGATTATTTTATTGGAGCTGGAGTAAGGGACATTGAGAAAGCAAAGATGCTGGCTTGGAATACTGATAAAACCATGGTAAAATCAGCAGATGAAATCAGACATGATGGGGATCTAGACAGAAAGAACTGGGTCGGCAATGATAACAATGGGTGATGAACAAAGATGCCCAGAAGCATGGTTTCCCTAAGAAACCTTCTTAGGTATACACTGTAGTTATAATATGTATCTGTGATTTATCAACTGTGCCCTGAAATTCTTTGCACTGCTTAAAGAAGGCAATGTGAAGACAGAGACAGAGATTGGAGCAATGCAGCCACAAGCCAAGTAATGCTGACAGCTACCAGAAGCTAGAAGAAGCAAGGAACAGATTCTGCTGTAGAGACTGCAGAGGAAGTGTGGCCCTGACCACACCTTGATTCCAGCCTAGTGATACTGAGTTTGGACTTCTGGCCTCCAGAACTGTGAAGGAATGAATTTCTGTTGTTTTAAGCCAGCAAGTTTGTGGTAATTTGTTTCAGCAGTCACAGAAAACTTTATACAAGTATCTTAACATGACCAACAGCTGATCTGGGTGCTAAGCCACTGCGAGTGAGAAAAGGAGAAAAAGCTGAGTTCCTAAGGTCATAACCCTGAAACATCATCTCTTTAAATCTTGGCTGGTGGTGATACAAGAAACCAGGATCCTCTGGACATTTATTATTGCTCCTAAGGGATATTATAAAATTTTTATAAGAATTCTGAAGCCAGAATAAAATATATTCATTCTTCGCATTTCCATGGCTGTTAGCTTTCAATATTTCTTATTTTATTTTATGTTCTTTTCTACCTGACAGAATCTTCTGTGTACATAAAGAGTTTAAAGATATATCTCAGTTGTGGCTATCAAAGTAGACTTTTTCTTTGAAGATAGTTTTCCAAGAAAAATGAGTTATGGCTTTTAAAAATTGACAACAGAGACAAAATGAAAGATAAAAGCAAGGGTTAACCTAAGTTGATTGAAGGAAACATAATGTATTTAGAGCTAGCATTGCTTGAAAATGTTAACCTGGAACTCACATCAGGGCACCAGTAGCCATGGACCCAGGGGTGATACAATTAAGAAAAGAGACAAGGTTTGTTTGTTTGAGGTAGAATCTTAGATTATTTGATCGACAGTATGACACCTCAAACCCAACTCAAAGTTGTAGACACACACTTATGTGAATTATGCCCATCTCCATGGTACACAATTCCCTCTGCCCCCAACACACACACACACACACACACACACACACACACACACACACACACACATCAGCGTTGTACAACGCACAATGAGTAGCTGATTACCATATTATACATTTCTTTTGGATTCTTGGTTATCTCATGACATGTACTGCCCACTTACTAGAAGTGGAGGTGTTGCTAATCAGTGGTGCTCAACATTAGTTGCATATTAGAGTCCCCAGGTCCCCAGGGGATATCTTAAAACCACTATGCCTAAGACCCAGCCCCAGAGATTCTATAGTCTGTGGTGCAGTCTGGACATTAGGATTTGTAAAAGCCCTCCAGGTGATTTTGAGGCACAGATAAGCTTGCAAACCATCTGGGCACCAAGGATAGAGTTTAGTCCATAGCTTCTCAAACTCTAATTTGTATATGCATCACCTGAGTATCTTATGAAATTACAGATTCTGATTCATTAGGTGGGAAATGAGGTTTTGCTTTCTTTATAAGCACCCAAATGATGCTGCTGCTGGTTGTTGAAGGCTATACTTTGCGCAGCAAGAGCCAAGATCACTGTTTCCCTATTTCTAGAAAATGAAAATATATATTTGTAAAGCACACTGCCATTTCTGGATAAGGCTACTCTTAGCAAGAAACAACTGGACTCTAGGGGATCTGGCTGCCCTAGGCTCTATACAGTCACCCCAGGACCAAGAGAAATGATATCCCAGCTCATCTGTGACCCACTGTGCTGCATACTAGTGGCACACTGGTTGCATATCTTTGGCTTAGAACCATACATATCATTACCAATATATGATACTTATAGATAAGACAAATACTAGAACTATACACCTAGGAGAAAATATAAACTACACATGCATTGCCAAAGGGGATGCAGGTCATGAGCAGGTAGCTCTATCCATAAATAAGGAAATTTAGGATATTCAAGAGCTACAGAAGCACTGCCAATGTAAACATAGGGAAGAAGAAAGGGTCAACACAGATTTGAAAGAGTTATTGAATTCAAACATTTGCCCCTTAAGCTGGCTGTCCAGTATTGCTCAAACCAGTTTGTGTTTCTCCTTTTGTAAACCTACCATAGTATAATATCCAGATATTTAAAGACTAGTATAAAAGGGATAATCAGGACAGGATACAGAGAAATAATTTTAGTATCTCTGCAGCACTGAAAGGTTCACTGGTATGGGTATACACACTCTGGAGCTAGAAGGGAGACGTAAATTGATATACTATTGTTTGTAGCATGGACAATAATGAAATACCATTCTTACTTTCTAAACTTAATAGTTTAAGGTGTTTCAACATGTTGGAGGAGGGCTTCTACTATATAGTTAACTTTCTTCCACTTAATTGCTTATAAATCTTACGCTTAATTTATTTTTACAAAAGGTAAATTTAAGTTATTGCTGCCACTAACAGCGTGTTTTAATTTCCATTTGAACAAAATGCAGATGAAAGGTTAGGGATAAAAATTTAAATTAATAGTGATAGATTCAAGGAGTTCCTGAGTATCCTCCAAATGCTTATGTCTGTAAAACCTCTTGCATATAAATAGAGCTATATAGAGGTATTGCATCTTCTGGGCAGACCCAGTTTTAATGCCATGAAATTAATCTGATCAGTGGAAGATATATACCCACAGATTCCCATGGGTCATCTTCATCAATAATTAAATTGTATAATTTTTTCTTTGTCTATATTCCTTGTTGTCCCACAATGAGTAAATTAATGGAATTAGTGTGTTCAGAATGGAAAAGAATCTTAAAGAACTTATCTCTCATATTTTATACATGTGGAAATTGAAACTCAAAGATTCTAAGTGGTTAGCCCAAGATTATATAGTTCAATAATAACATAACCAGGACTAGAATCAAGTTCTCTTGAATCCTTGTTCAGTGCTCTCTATAACATGAATTAATATGTCAGCTAAACTTAAAAAGATAATAATAGAGATTTATGAGATGGTGAAGCAGACATGCTCTGTGCCTAAGCTAAGCTGTTCTCTGGGACAGTACCATTAAAATGTTGCCATTCTTTATCTGGCATCACCCAAAAGGCAGCTAAGCCCTGGACTACTCTAGAAAGCAGATGTTTGTAAGGTTGCTTAACAAGGATTTCAAAATCTGTAAGTGAACCACTGTGGGTAACTTTTCTGGCATGAAAATATCTGCTTGAATCATCTATAAATGCAAAAAGCCCAAGAGGGGGTATGTGATGGGTGAGTAGAAATGGATATTGACTTAGGCTTTAATGAAAAAGTTTCCCCATTCTAGCTGATGACTCATGTGGTGAAATTTCTTTTTCTGATTTCTCTGCCTGTCAGTCCATTCAAGAAAAGGTCACTGTTAAATGGGTCAACATCATTTTGTTGACAATTTCTAATAGTATCAAATTGTATTGCTCACATCTTGTCACATAGAAGAAATATTTTTTCTCCACTATGAGGATCTTTTTTCCTCATTATTATCATTTAAAAGAGTAAGCTGCAATTCTTCAGAAATTTGAGTACATCTATGGGATTATTTGATTTCCCAACACTGCTCCCTCAAAAATACTCTAAGACACATATTTACTTATAAAACTAAAATTTATTCTATGGAATTTGGGAGGTTATATTTGTTCATACCCTGTAGTGTTATAAAATTAATCTCCATTAAAAACCAAATACCTCTCTAATATTAGAATTATTTCCCTTTTTACATAAAGGAAGTCTGAAAATATTAATGATCAATGGCACGATATATATATATTTCAAACAAATATACCCTTATTTTACTCCATTTACCTATGAAAATATGTGAAATTTCAACACAACACAAAGCTCAAATGATAATTAGAATGATCAGAATTCCAGAACCAGCATTTATTTGAATTGTCCAAGTATTTTATGTATAGGAGATGCTATTTTTCTGACACTTTTTGCAGACAGTAAAGTTAAAATTGGAATCTGTTCTTTTTTTAATTGTGTAGTGATTGTAAAGACAACCATAAAATTTGTTATTAATTTGATTTTTTAATCCCGCTTTCTTGCCTACTTTTGAGGTCTCCAAAAGGCTCCCTGCCCAGGTTCTGAACAAAATGAAAAATAAAACATAGGCGAGGGAGGTAGAGAACCAACATATCACCTTGATTATTAATGGAATATAAACTGAAAGATGTAGCTTTAGTTCTATTAACCAGGCGGACTTATTAATAATAAACCCTGAAATCAGACAGGCAAATTCACTGATTCATAGCAGCTGAATCAGTGTCACTGAACCAGGACAGCACCCCCTTCCCCATAAGGGGCAGAGCACAATTAGCCCTGTAGGCAGGCCTATTCCCTAAAAGGAAGAAGATGGAGCTTAGTCAAGTGTGCCACTTGTCTACCAATCTCATGTCATTCCAAATCACCTGGGGCACAGTGATTAAAAGGAGTGCAGAATTGCCAGGAGTGTGTCTAGAAAATTCTCTCCTCGTCAAATCCAGAGAAGCTGGAAAAAATCATTACTCCCCTCTAACATAAACTTCAAGATTTGACATAAGTCTTGTTAACAGTGCTTTGTCTTTCTCTGTACTTCACTCTGTCATCAGTCTCTTCTGTTCTTTTACCATTTCCCCATGTTCCTATTCTATCTACCCCTAGGGCAAATAGGGATCTTTCCCTCTTTTGGCTCAAGTGGATAAGGTGATGGAAGGCCCTTAATGGACAACCTCGATAGATGAACTTATGGAGGCTCCCTAGTCTTTAACAAAACAGTCATAGAATTGAATGGGGAAGGCCTTGGTAGCAGAATGAGGTGGAAATACAATATTTTGGCAAGGAACAGAAGAAGGTTCATCCAGCAGGAACCTTAACAGAAGAGTGGGAATATCCTGATAATAGAACTAACATTCAATAATTCTAGTATTTTCTACATGTATAAAAAATGTATTGACTTTGTCCTAGACATTGCTTGACTCTCATGACATGAGTTAAACCATGTGGCCAATAAAATCTAAGGTTTTCCCAGACAAAAACAGCTACAGCACCTATAAAGTAGCTTGGGCTAAAAGATATAGAATCAGTATAAACAGTTCTCATATGTTGGCATATTCAGCTTATATAGATAAAAGGAATATAATAAATTAATTTTTATTAATCTTTATTGGAGTATTATTGCTTTACTATGTTGTGTTAGTTTCAGGTGTACAGAAAAGTGAATCAGTTATACATATACATATATCCTCTCTTCTTTTAGATTCTTCTCCCATATAGGCCATTACAGAGTATTGAGTAGAGTTCCCTATGTTATATAGTAGGTTCTTATTAGTTATCTATTTTATATATAGTAATGTGTATATGTCAATCTCAGTCTCCCAATTTATCCCTTCCCCCCCTTACCCCCTGGTAACCATAAGTTTGTTTTCTACATCTGTAACTCTACTTCTGTTTTGTAAATAAGTTCATTTGTACCCTTTTTAAAATGTCATTTTTAACAACTGTCATTATGAAGACATTTTCTATATTTCAAAAGCATTGATGTGGGTATCTCCAGTCCTCTAGAGATAAAGAGCAGAGTGTAAAACTAAACAGAATGCAAGTTTTTACAGCTCTATTCTGTCATCAAGCAGGAACTCTCTTTCAAAAGTTCTTACCATTCTGTGCCAGGAGACATTTGGGAAATACTATTTTACAAGCCATGGCTTCATGGCCATTTGCCATGTGATAATCCTCTCCTCATCTGGGAAAATAGATGGACTGAATAAACTGTCAGTAAGAAGGCTACATAAATGAGCTGTTCACTCACAACTGATAGCTTAATATTATAATCATGAGAGAAAAAACCTAACATGGTCTTCAAAATCTTAACATCTTGTTCTCTGTTCTGAGAATATTTGCATACTTTTACTTCGTAATATTTCTCTTAGAGACCAGAGGAAGCCCCAAGTGAGAAAGAGAATGCTGTTAGTACCTGATATCACTGTCAATTAACTCTCATGTGCTAAAAGGAAAGAAGATGAACTTGCTCCCTAGGAAGCACTGACTAGGTTGAGTTCAAAGATAATCCTTTGTCTGCCAACCTAAGACAGAGAGTGGGGTATAGCAGAGGCGTCTTTAGTGTTTGAATTTCTGAAGTAATTCAAAGAAAGATAAATTACTAGGAGAAACCTGAGAAACCAGAACAGATATTACCTGATTAATACTATTATCTTGAGTAGGAAACTTAAGGGCTTTTTCGAAAAACTCATTTGATTCATATCTATCTCTTAGAGTTTTTTTTTTTTGTACTGAATTTATGGCCTGACCTCTCTATAAATTGACATGTCTTTGTAGATTTTTTTCTGGAGGTTGCATATAAATCAAACTTTAATAAAGCAGAATCATTATTAAGTGATCATTATTACATTCTTTAAAATGGAAACATGCAAATTGTTACAAAATAGAGATAATGTGTTGCGGTTGGAAGAATTTTTATTAAAAGCAATATTGTGGTCAAGTCATTAATAATGTGACAAAAACTTTACTAATATTTATTCTCTACTTAGGCAAAGAGAACTGGGTGCTAAGTCAGAAGACCTCAGCCCCCAAGTAGACAGGTCATCTTGAGCAAGTCATGATCTTTTGTTTAATCTAATAAAATTTACAGGGCTAAATTCTATAATAAACTTCCCCTAGCACTCCTCCAAAACTCCAATCAGAATAAAAGTTCAAGGAATATTGTCCAATAAAATCATTGGAAGAAAGCTCATCGAGGGGTGGAGATGATAGAAAATGGAAAGGATCAGGCAGATGTACTTTCTTTTTTCTATTTTATTTATTTATTTATTTATTTTTTATACAGCAGGTTCTTATTAGTTATCTATTTTATACATATTAGTGTATATACATCAATCCCAATCTCTTAGACTTTTAAATCTATCACTCTCTGCCTTATAACTAAAAGAAAGAGTGAGTTAATTAATTTAGGGTTTGGCAAAGAGAAGCAAGTCTCCCCTCAAACACTCCTTCTCCATCTTCAACATCTTACTCTAACCCACTTAGATTGCACATATCCAGTTTTGACTTACATATATTTTGTAGAATATTCATAACTGTCCTATGAAGTGTACAAAAAAGTTGTTCTTTTAACTCAGTAATTTATTACTGATGAATATGCTTCTACTGTTTTATCTCTAGGCTTCCTGACTAGAAGTGTGATTTCTGGCAGCACAGTCATAATGGAATTGCACTATAAAATCATATGGACAGCCCAGAAATTTGCCCTCTATATTTGTTCTTTTGGAATTCACTGGTCTGTTCTTTCATAGAACCATTAATTGCAAAATTCATAGATCCATAATTATGCTAATTAAATGTTTGTGTTTATTTTTTAATGTTCCATTCCCTTTTATCAAACAATCATCTGGAAGCTTAGATATTCTTAAACAGAACCTTTTAAACATTCAAGAACCCATAATGAATGGGTCTGTTATTTCTAAAGTATCTTGTCTTTACTAGCAAGTCTCTGCTTTTGCTGAATCACACTTATTCTCAGTCCTAAACTTTTGATCTTTCAACATTCTCCAAATTAGATTGGTTTGCCTAATGGCTACCTTACACTCCCATAAACAAATGTGATGTAATTTTAGTTTACATAAGTCTGTCCTCAATAAATTTATGCAAGAAATGTGCATTAGGTTACTGGGTTAAAAGATGTTAACAATGGAGTTGAGCTAGAGAATGTTAATGATATTCTAACTTAGCTTGAATTTCCAATAACTTAGGCTAGGTTCGTAGTTGCCTAACAAAGTAGAGAGAATATTTTTAGAGAGGCTTCCTAAGAATAACATGTTAATGTATTAAATGTTATGATATTATCTATAAAAATGTACACAAGATTTCTTTGGAAATATCTTTGAGAATATTTTCCTGGTTATCTACCATTTATTATTCATAGTTCTGTCCCAATAATAATCATAATAGTTAAAACTTTTCTTGAGCACTTATGTGCTAGGGACAGTACTTTACATGTGTTTTACAGAATCCTCACAACTGCCCTATGAAGTGAGACCCATTAATATCCCCATTGCAACACTGACAGTAGAGAGGTACAGAAAGCCAGTGACTTGGCTAAATTCACAGCTAATAAGTAACAGGCCAAGTTTTTCACCCAGACAACGTGATGTGTGACTCCACTCCACAACTTGCACTTTTAACCATTATACTGTTTCTTTTCCTGGTTATATATCTGTGTATGTGCATGCATGTGTGTATATGTGTGTGTGGAAGCATGCATGTATGCACACACACACATGTGTGCACCAAGTCTCAAAGATAACATAATAATAAATATGTCATGCCTTTCTTTTCTCATGCTAAAGAAAAATAAAATTCCTAGTTAATATAGTGTAGTGGTTAAAAGCACAAACTGGAGAGTTGAGCTTTGAATCCCAGTTCCTCCATCTTTTACCTCTACATACTTGGGTAAGTTACTTAACCTCACTGAGCCTCCATTTCCTCAACTCTAATACCGTAACAATGAGAACAATACTTACCTCATGAAGTTGTGTTGAGGAAAAGTAACAGCAAGTACAGGAAAGGAACAGTATTTATTGAACATTGGTATACGAGGTATTGTACTAGGCACTTCGGTTCTGAGTCCTCTCAGCAACCTTATAAAATAGGCATCAATCTCATTCTTTTTACAAATGAGGAAACTAAAGTTCAGAGAGAAGTAAGTTACTCAAGGCTACAAGTGGCAATTGGAATCCAATAGTTGGAATCCAACCCAGACCTGTTGGTCACAAAGTCCATGCATCTTTCCATGACACCACTTTGTTTCTTAGGTAGAGAGAAATGGGTCTTGGTAGACAAGATGAAGTGGCGAAGGCCAATTTGACGAAATTTACAATTTTGCTGAGGACTGGCTCTGTTTATATTTCTATTTCTGGATGTGTTTGAGGGCAATGTGTGTTGAATAAATATTCACTGTGCACCAATTCTTGTCTGCCCCAGCTATCAATGAACCACTTATACAACATCAGCTCTTTGCAACAAAAATTTGATCTGAGGGAGGAGTAGGCATTTATTCATTCATTTACACCTTCATTTATCAGTCATTTACTAAGCCACTTCTCTGTGCCAGACACTGTCTTAAGTGCCAAGGATAAAGAACTTAAAAAATCCTGTTAAAAAAGAAAACAAAGTACCTGCCCTCAAACAGCTACTTGCATCAGGGCATGTGGGGTAGAAGTAGACAAAGGGAAGCCATTTACACACAAGATGCTTCTCTTTTCTTTCTTGCTCCCAGAGCAGAATGGTACCTCTGAGGATTGGCAGCACAAGATGAAAGGAACCAGCTAGAATGGTCACCGCAATTTATCTCAATTCAAGTTTCCAAGGAAGTAAGCTCCCAAGACCCAGTGCCTGAAGGATTGGGAATATAAAACCATATGAGATGTTAACATTCTGTCATGTCTTTCCAAAACTGGATAAAATTTCCCCCTTTTAACAGTGCAGTAATGTAAGGAAATAGACTGAGTGTATTTTTAGAAGTTTAAGAGGGTTAAACACTTAATTATTTAAGTTGTTTTAACTTTTTTCTCTCATGCCAAATTTCCCAGATGCAATAAGAAAAAAGGAGCTATTTGAAGAGCCATACCAAGGGGAAAAAAATGGAGAGAGAGAGAGAGAGAGAGAGAGAGAGAGAGAGAGCTCTTATAAGCCGAAAGGTCACAGGACCAAAATCACAAAGTGGTTTTTAAGCTAAGGCTACTTTTCCATCAGTATTTGTCATGAATGAGTTTTTTTTTCAGTGCTGGGTTATATAAACAGCTAGCTGCCTGCATCCACAGCATGAAGTATGTTTTGTCTGAATTCTTTTCAGTTAAATGGCGTTATTGCTAAGAATATAGGCAAGAAACAAATTTCAAAGATATGTAGCACATTCCATCTTATTGATTACATATTTCTTCAAATAATGTGAACCAAATCAACAAAGCTGACTGGTTAAATGATGATTACAAGTAAATAAATTCGTGGAGAAGGAAAGAGGATGTAGAATATAAATGGGGACAAATCTGACTCTCGAAAAACTCGTCTCAAATTACAAAGGAAAGAAAAGATGTCCTATAGAAATGGATGACTACCTAACACATTTTCCTACCTGCATCTCTTAACTTGTAAGTCATTTTGAATGCCAGAGCTGCCAATGTCAAGGTCATCTTTGACATTTTGTGTGTGTGTGTGTGTGTGTGTGTGTGTGTATCTGTGTTCATTTCTTAGTCCCACATTTTCAAAAGCCCAGTATGTTCCAAATTGCTGAAATTCCATACAGAGCTCTAGATGATATAATACTGTGTAGAAATTTAAATCACCCACGGTACAGGGAATTTCAGTACTGACAAGTACTACTGTTAATTTCTGAAAGAAAATGTACATTTCCTCATATCTTAGAATGTTTTTCCAGAAGAAAATATTTTTGCCTTATCTACCTAGGAGAAGAATAAGATTTAAATACAGAAATCACCTTTTTATTTCTGAATTTTCCTTACTTACATTATCTTCCCTAACACTTTTTTGTTATTTTGGGGCTAATTCATCTTCCTTATCTTATAGTGCCACCTACTGGTAAATCATAAATATTGCGGGTTTTAGAACTTTAAGATAGAAATATGCCTAAAACTCACTTCACGTCCTAGTGAAGTTTGATAGACAGCAGAGAGAGATCCATACTTTTGCCCTTAGAATTCTTTATCCCTAGGAAAAAAGCAATATTTAATCATTTTCACTATTTTCTCATTCAGAGTATTTTATTCATGTGTTCTTGGCAGCAGTTATTTGTAAGTCCATTTCCCTAGATCTGGGAACCACAATAAAAAACAAAAATGGATTATTCGGGCTTTTATATTAGCGTTTGCTTGTTTAAAGGAAGAATGAGGCAAGACTTCTTTCTTCTCTACACATAAAGAAAAAGCTTCTATAGGGCAACTGTGTCCTTCCTAAGGAAATAACAAATCAGTCCTCATTTTCAAAGACCTACATTTGATAAGTTTAACATATAGCCTGGAGTGAAGCTGAAGGAATGGATGGAGGGGCTACCAGGTAGTGATTATAGAGATTCTCTTCTAGAACTATCTGTAGCCCTCATCTCTGTAGGGGTAACTCCTTTACTCCCAATCTGAGTAGGGGGCTGAGACCGACTCCTGGTACCTGGGTAATCTGAATGTGGATCTCTGGGGTTTGCTCCCACTTAGTAGGGATGTGATACACAGATTGAATAGGAACAATTTAGAGAAACTACTTCTTCTCCCCAGATGGGGGAAAGGGGTTCACTAATAGGCTCTTGCTGATTTCAAATCAGGCAATAAAGCCTGAATTTCTCTTCTGAGAGAGAGTCAGTCTGCATCACTATTCTTCATATCTATGCCAAGCATCATATCTACATTGAGAATAAGTTTGGAAAGAGGATACATTGCATATAGAAGAAATTTGAGTCTCAGAACTCTAGAAATATCCCACTTATTTATAACCTTCCTCCTTTTATCACCTCATCCTTTCCCAATGCCATTAATCACACTTCTTTTATGAGAGATTAATGATGAAATGCTATAATAAGAATCTTTAAAGTTCTTTAAAAAGCAAGCAATGCTACACATGTATACAAAGATGACTCTTGTTCTCTAGTATTGAATCACATGATTATACTCAGAGAAGAACTTTGGGATGGTAAACAACCAAAATAATTTATATGATGTCATCTTCAGAAGGCTGAGAGCATTGGACAATTTTAATAACTCACTTCCACCATTAAAATTATTCATTACATGGAAATTAGAAAGAACGAGCACACTGGGGAGATGTGCTTAACTTTTAGCAAAGGGAGTATATCTTAAAAGGAATTCCCTTCCATTTTCAATCTCTAAAAGTAAGACAAACATCCTTGACTCATTTAGATACAGACTTTTCCTGAGTGTTGATCCACCAGATGGTTTCTAAAGACCCAGTAAACAGAGCCTCTGTAGATTTGCACAGGGGAATTATTCTTTAAAAAACAGACAACCCAGGAAATGCACCAAGGCAATCACTCAGCACAGCATCCTAACATCCCTGCATGAGAAACAGAATGCCTTCACTATTTAAATGGCATCCCTATGATTAGGAGATACAATGATCTAAGCCCTTCAAAATTTAAGAGTTGAAGATAATAGTTATATTTTTGGAAAATTTTATGCAAAGTTCTTCTCATTCTGATTCACTAAACATTTTCCCAAAGGCACTAAGGGAGAACTTCAGTGGTATTAGGAGAAACAGACGTTAACTCTCCATTTGTCACTAAAAACTAGGGTTGCTTTCATTCATTTATAAAAGGTGGAAAGAGGAGAAACTTGTTTCTCAGACCTGAAAGTACGATGGTTCACTTAAGACTCTGGGGGACAGTGTGTTAAGTGAGGCAACAACAAAGGAAGCTGGCATTTATTAAGCATTTACTATGTTCTAAGCAATGTGCTAAAAGCCTCTGATCCTAATCACACAAGGGAGATACTGTTGTTATCATGATGTACCACGTAATTTGCCCAAGGTCACTCCTCAAATAACTGGCAAAGCTGATACTCAAACCCGTATCTGTCTGACCACAAGTCAATGTGGTCCTATGGATGAACAGTTCTGGGGAAGTCTGCAAGACTTCCCAGAGGAGATGGTCATCTTAGCTGAGACCTGAAGGACAAACAGGAGTTAATTAAGCAAACTGGGAACAGGAAGACTGTTCCAGGCTAAAAGAAAATTATAAGAAGACCTAGAGTAAAGAGAAAAATAGGGTTTAAGCACTGTGAATAATTTTATGTGGCTGAAGCATAGTGCTTGAGAGGAGTAATGTGGGGGAATCATGATGAAAAGATTAGGAGATCGTGGAGGACATTATATGCCAAATTAGAGAATCTGGAATTCATCACGAAGGCAATTGGAGACCCATGATAAGCAGGCAAGTGACATGATCGGATATGTGTTTTGTAAAATGTTCACTCTGGATGAAGAAAACAAAATAGATGGGCGGGGGCAAGACTAGAAATCAGAACAGTTAGGAGACTGCTTCAATTTTTCATAAAAGAAATTATGGTGAAAAGAACTAAAATATTTGCTAAGGAAATGGAGAGCGAGAAACAGACTTGAGAAATATTTGGGAAGTAGAAATGACAGGACTTGGAGACTGGATGTGGGAGACGAAGAAGAAGAAGGAGTCAAGTATGACTTTTAGGTTTCTAGCTCAGATCCCTGGTGGATACAAAAACTGAGACTGAGAGAAAGATTTTGGAGATTATGCATTTATACATACCTGCTACAATCCTCTCCCATAAGTTGTTATCATCCTTTTTAAAAGATCCCATGGGGAAACTACAAATTCTCCTTTAGAGCTAGAATACTGAAATAGCATCTTCATTTGATTAATATTCACAGGGTGCCTTGTACTCATATGGTATTAGGCACTGGGGAAGGATAACAGAAGATACCGTAAGCTATGATATCTCCCCTCTAACACGTTGTTGGGAAGATATAAGATACAAACCTAAAAATATATGAACTTACAGAAGTGACTGCCAGAATAGGTGACTATATAGCAAAATCAACTAACAGTTTCATAGTATTGTAGTATAGTAGTATGCATATTCACCTGGATAGGCTAGTTGACACTGTGATGTAACCCATTAAAAGGCTACTGCAGGTCTAGGTGACTTTCCAGAAGAGAGATCTTTGACAAGATGACTAGAATTCTAGAATGTCTTAGGGCACTTCTTCTTGCCTGTCAGAGCAAGTCAGATCAACTTAAAGGTGGCAGAGGTGGTGTGAGCAACAGCAGAGAACTGTGGTCCTCATCTATGCCCAGAGGTCGAAGGGAACCAAATATTGCTGAACAGTTGTAATGTCTACAACACTGTGTCAAGCACTAGGTAAGTCCTTTGTAAATATTAACTTTACACCTCCTCCCCAGAAAATGAATTAGGCACCGTTATTAGCCCTGTTTTACAGATGTGGTAACAGTCATTGCAAGGTTAAGGAACTTGTCCAAAGTCAAAAAGCTAATAAATGATATAGAATTGGGATTTGAACCTAGGGTACACTGGTTCTAGAGTTCTATCTCTTAAGTGTTCTGCTACGCTGATACACATGACAACTCTTCTGCTTATTTTATTCAAGAGGTAGAAGAGATCAGTATAGGAAATTGCATGTCTTAACTTGGACCTGTGAATGAGAAGGGTGTGTTTGGCGAACAGTGAGAAGAATGGCATCCCTGAAACAGGGCGCTGGTATTGGGAAGTAATGGAAAATAGGGTTGTTGAACATCAAATTCATCTGAATATAATTCAGAACAGTGCTGAAGTCCATGCAGAGAACCTACGTGCAGAGCTGCCCACACCAAACACACATGTGCGTGCATGCACATATATGCTATACTGTGCTGAAGTGACAAAACCACCTTTAGAAGTTAGTTCCTTTGCTTTCAGGGCAATTCATCAGTTAAGCATTATTGAGTCCTTCTATGTGCCAGGCACTGTGCTTAAGTTCTAGTAACTAAGTTAGAAACACCCTGCTGGTGAGTGACACCATGGCGAGCCACAGCAATAACAGCCAACATTGGGAAAGCACAGTCCCTTCCATTTGTAATCTAGCTATTATCCTCTATCAGTTACAATTTTTTGATCACAAGTAACATAATATTGCTCTGTGTAATTTAGGCAAAATAATTTTTTTTAAAAAAGAGAGCAGGATAACAGGAGACTGGAGATCTAATCTTGGAAAGAACTGGAAACAAAGGAGCTTGTAAGCAGACTGCAGAAACAATCTAGTCAGTGCCTCACCACTGTTAGGAGTGAATGAATGTCAACTCATTTTCATTTTTGTTACCCTCCGTTAAAAATTTTAGTTCCAGGAATGGAGCTTCTGACTTGTCCAGCTTGGGTTACAGTTACCCTTTATTTAGGAAAAGAGAGGCCCAATTAAAGTACCACCAAACTGTAGGGAAGAGGTAATTCCTCAAAAGGACATTGGGTTGCATTTAGGAAGAGTGAGTGGATGCTGTATATCCAAAAATCAACTAATGTTTTATCCAAACTTGTTAAATTCAGACCTATGAATGACAAAATTTATTCCATCAACATATTCTTAACAACAAAGGAAGGTAAACTCCTGTCCCTAGTAATCTAAGGGATATAGCCTAAAATAGACATCCATATGGACACGGACCAATACACACACACACACACACACACACACACACACACACACACACACCTCTTATCTTTAAAATTCATATGGATTTTCCATTCTACTTTACAAACTATATATCTTTATATTAATATAAATTTGAAGAAGACAAGTAAACAATTATGGTGCTTGTAATAATATCTAATATTTATTGAGCTCTTAATCGAGAACCTAACATATACACACCTTTTCATAATATACATAATTGTTTACAATATTTTAAAATGGAAACTATTGGGGACTTTCCTGGTGGTGCAGTGGTTAAGAATCTGCCTGCCAATGCTGGGGACATGGGTTCGATCCCTGGTCTGGGAAGATCCCACATGCCACAGAGCAACTAAGCCTGTGTGCCACAACTACTGAGCCTGTGCTCTAGGGCCCACGAGCCACAACTACCGAGTCTGCATGCCACAGCTACTGAAGCCAGCATGCCTAGAGCCCATGCCCCACAACAAGAGAAGCCACCACAATGAGAAGCCCACGCAATGCAACATGAGTAGCCCCCACTTGCCACAACTAGAGAAAGCCCGCGCGCAGCAACGAAGACACAATGCAGCCAAAAATAAAATTAATTAATTAAAAAAAATAAAATGGAAATTATTATCCTTATTTCACAGACAATGAAACTGAGGATCAAAGAGACAAAGCAACTTCTGCACGGTTAATAAGTGGTAGAACCAAGATTTTGGTCCAAGCCTGTGAAACCTAAAGCTTGTGCTCTTTACTGCTATCTGATGTATTTACAATTTATAAGCACTTTGGTTTTTGTTACAGGTAAATAGCATTACTTCTTTTGGACATATTAATGATGGTAATTTCATCAATATTTCCTTATTCTGAAATTTCAAATAAAAGTCATTTTTTCAAGCTATTGCTGCACTAGAGGCAGCTACTTGTTACAGTAATTGGTTTGGAAATCTTTTATTCATGAATCAAATTAATTTCTTACTCTGATGAAATGAGTTAAAAAGCTATTCCAATAGTTTTATTTTTTCAATTAAAATTTAACAATTCTATTTAGTACACATAATTGTTTATTTTCAGAATTGATAAGGCACCAATGTCTTTGCTTTTAACTACCTCAACATAATACAATAGTATATTTTCAGACTGACTGTTCATGAAAATATACACCAAATTCTTGAAGACAGTTACTAAATACCTCTTAGGTCTTACTGCAATATAATTCTGCAAAAATACACTTGAAAATATCCTTTACATTCACAAAAAACTGAAAAAATAATTCTATAGAGTATCTAGTGTTAATCTTTACTTGGCAATAAGAATCACCACAATAGTGAAAGGTGTAGATGGAAGTGACACTGTGACAGTTGAATGTTCTAATATTTTGAATTCTGAAGGATTTATAAGAGGAAGATATCTCTTTCACAGTCCAAATGAGTGCTTTTTACTGAAGGGGGAAAAATGAATCTATTAAAATGGTCTCATTTCTCCAGGAAAATATTTTATGACTGTGTCTACATGATGCCAAAGGATGATTGATTTGGCGATTTCAATAAGGTTAAAGAAAGTATACAATTTAGTGAAAAAATGAGTCAGAATGGTAATTTAGTTTAGTGGAGCTGCTTGGTTGCCTTTTAACCTTCAACTGGTATAGTTCATGTATATAGATAAAACTCAAGTCATTTATCTTCTGTGAATTTATCTTTCAATGTGCCCCCACTATCGTCCATGTCATCAAAAATACCAATCACAATGTGAAGCTATGAAATTGATGTCAAATAATTACCACCAGGATGCTTTCTTTTCCTATAGGTGGTAGAAATTAAGACTAAAGTTGAACGTAAAAGAAAAAACAGTACCCTGTAAATAAAATAAAGCCATGTTTGAAAAGGATATATTTCAGAGCAACTAATATTTTTCTTTTTAGCTTATTTCCCCAATAAAGGTATTTTAAGCTGAAACAAGTTGTTCACTCCATTCCAAACAATAGTGTGCATTAGGGGAGGAGAGAGATTACATTTCTATTTTTATGAAAAGTTGAAAATACTTATATTACTCTCAGTAAAATATCTTCCAAAAATATAACCCCAAAGTGACTTGTATATGTGTATTTTCTTAAATAAAAAAAGGCAAGGACTAAAAATTGTAATTAATATTATATAGATGACTCCACATATTTGAGTCTTTTGTTTATAGGAAGGAACATATTTTTAAAGAATATGAATTAAATATCATAAAGCAGTAGCTGAGTCTTGAAGCATCATGAAAGAAAAAAGAACATCCACATGACAGCAAAAAAAAAAAGCATAATAGAAAAGTTTGAGTCAAAAGGTCAGAACCTGTCAGCAACACCTGCTACAATTCAATTCAATATAATCTACTTTTATCTAAATAATGTGAAAAGAGGAATCACACTATGTAGGAAAGGAGGGCAGTTATTCTATGCTGCAGAAAGCCTATGATATTCAGCATTAGAGAGGTCTTTATCCCATTTTAAAAAATAAATAAGTGCAACACTAAACAAATACACCAAACAGATAATCACAATATTTTTAAAAAAATACTGTATTTATACTTCCCCACACATTCCGAGATTGTGTGGATGTGAAAGCTTTGTTCCTTCATTTTATTAACCAGCCAAACTTATTGATCATAGACTGCCTAATACTCTGGCTTCTGTTGATCCTGCAGATGAATATATTTTCCCAAACTGATCTTCAGACTATTAACAACAACAACTGAGCCCCTCCATTTCAGATCCCAGGATCTACAGCTAAATGGCCTAAAGAGAGTATGAATATGAGGTCAATGTACATGAATTTAATTTGTCAGGTAAACCTCTTTGAAACTCTGCTACCTCTATTTTTTCTTCCTTTTTCTTCACACAATAATTTATTGATAGTCCACTCAGTGCAAAACACTGTGCTGGGTACTGTTAGGAACTCTTTACTAAGGTGGGGGGTTGCCGGATAAATTAGGAGGTTGGGATTTATACATACACACTACTATATATAAAATAAACAACAAGGACCTACTGTATAGCACAGGGAGCTATACTCAATATCTTGTAATAACCTATTATGGAAAGGAATCTGAAAACGAATATATATATATATATATATATATATATATATATATATATATATAAAAAACAATCACTGTGCTGTACACCAGAAACTAACAAAACATTGTAAATCAACTATACTTCAATAAGATAAATTTTTTTAAAAAAGATAATCTGGCTTTTTTTGTAGCATACTGACCTTCTCTTTCTCTTCATTTAACTAAATTTAGATAGATCAAAACTATAAAACATTTTCCATAAGTAATTATTACCAATATAGAGCTCAAACTGGAATGAGTTGGCTCTCAAAGCATTATATATGATAAAAGGTCTTTGTAATATCATATATCAGTGTTGTGATACAACTAATATCAGACTTTTTCTTGAGTTTCTTCTGGCCTGCCCAGATTTCTGTCCTTTTTCTTGCACTGTGGAAAATTATTGAAGCTCACTGGATTCTATATCTGGTCTTCTACTTAGCCAACTAATTGAGTACCAAAAGCTTATTTTTCTTAGTATGATGACAAAGTAGTGGTTTCTTCGGGCTAAATGGAGGATGCAAAAAGCAGAACCTTTTTTTTCTTACCATCTCCTCAACCTGTGCCAAGGTAAAATGAAAGATATGGAATGGTTTTTTTTTTTTTTTTTTTTTTTTTTTTGCGTTACGCGGGCCTCTCACTGTTGTGGCCTCTCCCGTTGCGGGGCACAGGCTCCGGACGCGCAGGCTCAGCAGCCATGGCTCACGGGCCCAGCCGCTCCGCGGCACGTGGGATCCTCCCAGACCAGGGCACGAACCCGCATCCCCTGCATCGGCAGGCGGACTCTCAACCACCGCGCCACCAGGGAAGCCCTATGGAATGGTTTTTACTATATGATAAACGGTTTGTTTTTGTCCTAATAATCTGTATTTCAAGTCTCAAGCACTTGTAATTTTCCCAGCTATAATTTGCTAACTTATGAAACAGTTCTATACCATTAGGGAGTTTGCTCCATTGAGTTCTGGAGCAATCCAGTAAACTGGCAATCAAAAGGTTAAGAGCAAGCCCTGTAGAAGAGATCAAGGATATTTGGTTCTAACAACCCAATTTCAGTGCATATGTCCTGAGTCGTAGTTTTCTTTTATGATTTTCAAAGAACAGTCTCACAGACTTATTACCATTAAGCATATCATCCATTTTGAACAGAGAAAAAAATAAGAAAAAAGATTGTGTCTATGAAACATAATGACAAAAGAACCAGAATTCACTGAGTGTCTAAAGTGGGCCAGGTGCTTTACAATCCTTATTTAATGTGAATATTGAAACTCACAAGGATCCAATCTATATTACTTTGCTAGGGCTGCCCTAACAAAGTACCACAGATGGGGTGGCCTAGACAACCGAAATGTATTTTCTCACACCTCTGGAGGCTAGAACTTCAAGATGAAGGTGTCAGCATGTTTGGTGTCTTCTGAGGCCTCTCACTTTGCCTTGCAGATGGCCATCCTCTCCCTGTCTTCACATGGTCTTCCCTCTGTACATACCTGTGTTTACATTTCCTCTTTCTGTGACGATACCACTCAGACTGGATGAGGGCCCACCCTAATGACTTCATTTTAACTTAATTACCCCTTTAAAGACCCTATCTCCAAATATAGTCACATTCTCAGGTACAGGGGGTTAGCACTTCAACATATGAATTTGGGGAGGAAGATTCATAATTCAGCTCATAACAGTCAAGTAATCCACTGAAGATCACACAGCTAGTATATGGGAAATCTTGAATTTGCACCCAGGACCATCTGACTCTCCAGTCTCTGCTGTCTTTCTGTTTAGAAAGTCAGTGATTTAGGAATAAAAAATAGTCTGTATTTCTAAGAACTTACAACTGTCCATTGTTCCCCATTTTCAAAATAAACTACCATAGTTGCTCTCTAATATATATGAAATGACTTTTCTACTGCCCCATAGGAATCAGATCTCACAGACATTGATTTCTCCGAAATAATGTGAGGCAGCACGCTGAAGCACCCATTTGGTTGTGGGCTAGGACTCAGTGCGTTCTGCCTCAAATCAAGAGCTGTGGTTTACCCTTATGGCAAGTCTAAGGTAAGTTTCAGAAAGCGGTGACTGAATCATGTTCACGTATTCTTTCTTTCCTTGTTCACTCCAAATATTCAGAACATAAAGACACACAATACACTATATTTTTGGCAGCACTGTGAATGTAGCAAACCCACACTTGTATATATATAATTGTAATAAAGCAAGGCATTCTTGTTCATCTTCTTAAGACTACATTCAAAAACATTAAACAGCAACAAAATGTAAGTAAACACTGCCAAGCTACAATGCACAGCAACACAGTTTTATATTCCAGGAAATATAAATGTGCTGTGTAAAATGTTCCCCAATTAAGTTTCCTCTTCTGTTTTTTTTTTTTCTATAACATCTTTTGTCAGTTTATTTAAAGTGCTCCTGATATCCATGATTTAATGATGGCATCTGTGAAATAACCAAATATTCAAGATCAGCAATATTGTTTTCTAGTTTCATCCCACTGTCTTACTTCCAATCATTATTGTTGGAAGAATCATAATGCATTAGTCCTGCTTGATGCAACAGAAGAGAACTTTACAAGAACCTTAATTGCACACACATCCTTTGAGTTTTGAAGGTTAGAAGGGTTAAACAGCAAAGAGGAAGGTCAAGCCAGCAAAGTAAAAGTCCGTATTTCATGGAATTACTTGATTTACTTATCACTTTCCTTGAGGTCTGACAGACATATTGATGATTAGGTTAACTCCTTCAAACAGATTTACATGTTCTGGGAAATGTTTGTTTGACCTACCCTTGGAGATGTTTTGATATAAGGCTTTATATGTATATGTATATTTAGCAATTTGGTAATTCTTAAAGGCCTTAAGGAATGAAGAAGAGCAGAAATAAGTATCAAGCATTACATATTCCAGTGGTGAATTAAGCTTATGGAAGGGGGTTGGGTTTCAGGGAGTGGTGATGATGCTTCTAAAGGTTTGACATGTTGCTTTATAACTACTGCATCTCATAAGCTTCCAGGTTTACACCAGGTGTGTATCATCTACAGCTGACTCCCCCCACCCCCCCCCAGCTACATAGTTCTGCAAGTTTTCCTTTTTGGTATATTAGATTTGTCTTTTTACTTTTTCTAGTCTGCAGCCAAGCTCAACAGAAAGGCCAGGTGTTTCATAGTAGATAGCCAAAGAAAATTTTAATGAAATTAGACTGCAGAATAATAGGCATAAAAGCCTTACGCATAGAGCATAGTGAATAGATATTAAACAGAGTACAATTTCCCCAATTTGCCCCATCAGTCAAATGGGAAAGGTCTCCTGAAGAATACCTAATAAGGTGCTGTACCTCTCCCTACATCTTATTATCTAAGTGCCTTATCTGTTCACTGTCACATTTTTCTCAAGTTTTGTTGGATAATATATTACTCCAGTCTTCTCAAATAGCTTTTAAACAACTTTAACCTAAAAATAAAAATAGGTCAGTATTCTGGGCTGCGAAATTGGTGAGACCTCCATTTTCCCCTTACCCTCACCCCAATTTTCATAATCAAGGCTTTAGTTGATGTTAAAAAGTCTTATTACACTGTCCTCAACACCTTCCCTCTCCTCGTGCCCAATTCCTCCATCAAGTGATCAGTTTAGTTTAAAAATTATATTTCTATTTGTGTAGTCCATTTTTTGTGATCCATTATCACAAATCCAAGATACCCTTTTAGAGGCCACATTCAGAAAGTGACCCCTGAACAGGTCTAGTTTGTTTTACGGGTCTCCTACTATGTCACAGTAAAAATAAACTTGTGTGTGTGTGTGTGTGTGTGTGTGTGTGTGTGTGTGTGTTGGTAGGAGTTGCTACCGGGATAAAATAACTAGTTTTCTCAAGTATAGTCTTTTGAAAAGTCTAAGGGGCATAGTCAAGCTAGTAGTTGTAAGAGATGAATAAGAGAAACTCTCCAATTTCTCAAATATTTGCTGCAACAACACGGTATGAGGGGGAAAGCAGTTGGAAGTGTTTTGCATCTGTGAGAATAGTTAATTTCAACATCATACCGTCCAGGTATAATTTAGGTACAGGACACTGCATGACCTACACTAATATGAAGAGGCATGAGATAGTGAATGGGCCTACCCAACATCTAAATTTCAGGATGAGCTTGACTAAAGAGCTGTTTCCCCAAATTTTAAAGTTAGAGAGAATATGTTGTTCATGTTCCTGAAGTCATGTTGATAGGTCAACTTTGTTCTTCTGGTACTGCCTAAAATACTAATTTTCTTTGAGTTCTTCAAACCAGTTATTTTTTCCTTCACTCATATGTTCCCTCTCCCAGAATATGCCCACCACCACCATCCTACAGGGCACAGACACTCTCAATCTCTCTCTCGCTCTCTCTGCTTAGCTAACTCCTATTCATCCTTCAATTCTCGGTTTTAATAGCACTTCCTCAGAGAGGACTTTGCTCACCACTGCACTATGAAATCAGCACCTGCTTGTTAGTCTTTCTCATAGACTTTGATTTTCTTCCTTCATATAATTTCATAAAATTTACACTTATATTTAATGTGTTAATATCTATTTCCCAAAATGCACTGTAAAATACTAATTATTTCTCTTTGTTCATCACTATAAATCCAGTCTGGACCTTAGAAGGCACTTAAAACATATAATTTGTTGAATATATCAATACAAGGATGACCCACTCTAGTTACCATCTTATTAAAATTTAGGGTACTTGCCATGAGATGGTGGAGGTAACTTTTTCTGGAATAATAGCCAAGAGAATTTGGTCATTTCAGGGATACCTAATTAACTTTCAGACATAAAAACTCAGGCTCCTACTTTGAAAAATGTTTTCCTCTAAATAGATATCTCTTAATAAAACTACAAATTACACAACTTACCAACACTGAAAAAAAAGATCAAGAAAAATGCCTTGTAGATTCCCTCTTTGCTAATTTGACAATTTTCTGTCTTGTTCACTGCTGAATTCCTAGGACTCAGAACAGTGTATACCACTATTTGAGTAGGAACTCAATAAATATTTGTTGAATGAATGAGTTGTTCTGTAGCTATTCAGCTTAACTAGTGGCTTCTCTTCTCTGTTACAGACCTACCCTTCGTCTCTTCCCCCAAGACAGAATCTCCTGATGTTATATTTCCTTTGAACCACTAGCATTCATGGAGTTTCATCCTTTTAAACCATAGCTCCTATTACTTCTCAAATAATGACATTTACCAATTATTGATCATTTACAATGAACCAAGTACTTTACTTGCATTAGTGTTAAACCTGAAGACAACAACACACTGTTGGCATTATTACCTCCATTTTACAGATGAGACACTACATTCAAGAGTGGTTAAATGACTTGCCTGTGATTGTAGAAGTATTATTTATCCATGCCAGATATCAAACACAGGTCTGCCTCTCACAAAAGCCCATATTTGCTTAGCTATGTCATGCTCTCTCCCTTAACTCTTTAATTGGCCCCTGAAGTCACAGAATACGATTTTTTTTCATAAAAACACTAAAGCAATTTCATTTATTTGTTAAATGTTTAGTACAAACCATTGTTCAGTCAGTTTTTTCTCTATGTAGGTATATGAAAAAAATACTATTTCAGTGACATATGTAGAGAGATTTATCCCAAATAGATAAAAAGTTTCCTTGAATATGAGTCCCTCAATTACATATCTTCTTTTACTAACTCATTGTAATATTTAATATCTCACTATCAGCAAATCTTTCACATCATATCTTAATTTTCCATACTGATGTTGATTTTAATTTCCTTGAAAACACTTATATCCCCAATAAAATATGAGAACAACTGCTTACTCTTCTTCAAGTTAAAACACCTTTGGAGATTATAGGACAGATATTAAAGCATCCTTCAAGTTGCTCTTCTCTCCAGACATAATCCAAGGACCTTTAAAATTTTCATTTTAATACTGTACTGATACTATAAATCAAATATGTATTTTGACACTGCATTTCTTCACTGATATTACCCTTGTGCTTTAGGGCCTCCCCATTAATAGAGGGCTAGAAGAATGGTACTTAAAAATATATATAAAAAAGCAAAGAAAGAAATAAAAGTACGTGTCAAGAAAGAAAACTTTATCACGTGACTGCCTGTTTGGGACCGGCAAGCTGTGTGACTTGGTGAATGACATTTACCTTCTCTTACTTTCCAATTTCTCATCTATAAAATGGGGGGAGGGGAGGGCATATTAGAGGATTTCTTTTTTTTTTTTTTTTTTTAACATCTTTATTGGAACATATTTGCTTTACAATGGTATGTTAGTTTCAGCTTCACAACAAAATGAATCAGTTATATATATACATATGTTCCCATATCTCTTCCCGCTTGCGTCACCCTCCCTCCCACCCTCCCTATCCCACCCCTCCAGGCGGTCACACAGCACCGAGCTGATCTCCCTGTGCTATGCGGCTGCTTCCCACTAGCTATCTACCTTACGTTTGGTAGTGTATATATGTCCATGCCTCTTTATTGCTTTGTCACCGTTTACCCTTCCCCCTCCCCATAGCCTCAAGTCCATTCTCTAGTAAGTCTGTGTCTTTATTCCTGTTTCACCCCTAGGTTTTTCATGACATTTTTTTTTTCTTAAATTCCATATATATGTGTTAGCATACGGTATTTGTCTCTCTCTTTCTGACTTACTTCACTCTGTATGACAGACTCTAGGTCTATCCACCTCATTACAAATAGCTCAATTTCATCTCTTTTTATGGCTGAGTAATACTCCATTGTATATATGTGCCACATCTTCTTTATCCATTCATCCGATGATGGGCACTTAGGTTGTTTCCATCTCTGGGCTATTGTAAATAGAGCTGCAATGAACATTTTGGTACATGACCCTTTTTGAATTATGGTTTTCTCAGGGTATATGCCCAGTAGTGGGATTGCTGGGTCATATGGTAGTTCTATTTGTAGCTTTTTAAGGAACCTCCATACTGTTCTCCACAGTGGCTGTATCAATTTACATTCCCACCAACAGTGTAAAAGGGTTCCCTTTTCTCCACACCCTCTCCAGCATTTATTGTTTCTAGATTTTTTGATGATGGCCATTCTGACTGGTGTGAGATGATATCTCATTGTAGTTTTGATTTGCATTTCTCTAATGATTAGTGATGTTGAGCATTCTTTCATGTGTTTGTTGGCAATCTGTATATCTTCTTTGGAGAAATGTCTATTTAGGTCTTCTGCCCATTTTTGGATTGGGTTGTTTGTTCTTTTGTTATTAAGCTGCATGAGCTGCTTATAAATTTTGGAGATTAATCCTTTGTCAGTTGCTTCATTTGCAAATATTTTCTCCCATTCTGAGGGTTGTCTTTTGGTCCTCTTTATGGTTTCCTTTGCTGTGCAAAAGCTTTTAAGTTTCATTAGGTCCCATTTGTTTACTTTTGTTTTTATTTCCATTTCTCTAGGAGGTGGGTCAAAAAGGATCTTGCTGTGATTTATGTCATAGAGTGTTCTGCCTATGTTTTCCTCTAAGAGTTTGATAGTTTCTGGCCTTACATTTAGGTCTTTAATCCATTTTGAGCTTATTTTTGTGTATGGTGTTAGGGAGTGATCTAATCTCATACTTTTACATGTAGCTGTCCAGTTTTCCCAGCACCACTTATTGAATAGGCTGTCCTTTCTCCACTGTACATTTCTGCCTCCTTTGTCAAAGATAAGGTGACCATATGTGCGTGGGTTTATCTCTGGGCTTTCTATCCTGTTCCATTGATCTATATTTCTGTTTTTGTGCCAGTACCATACTGTCTTGATTACTGTAGCTTTGTAGTATAGTCTGAAGTCAGGAAGCCTGATTCCTCCAGCTCCATTTTTCGTTCTCAAAATTGCTTTGGCTATTCGGGGTCTTTTGTGTTTCCATACAAATTGTGAGATTTTTTGTTCTAGTTCTGTGAAAAATGCCAGTGGTAGTTTCATAGGGATTGCATTGAATCTGTAGATTGCTTTGGGTAGTAGAGTCATTTTCACAATGTTGATTCTTCCAATCCAAGAACATGGTATATCTCTCCATCTATTTGTATCATTTTTAATTTCTTTCATCAGTGTCTTATAATTTTCTGCATACAGGTCTTTTGTCTCCTTAGGTAGGTTTATTCCTAGGTATTTTATTCTTTTTGTTGCAATGGTAAATGGGAGTGTTTCCTTGATTTCACTTTCAGATTTTTCATCATTAGTGTATAGGAATGCCAGAGATTTCTGTGCATTAATTTTGTATCCTGCTACTTTACCAAATTCATTGATTAGCTCTAGTAGTTTTCTGGTAGCATCTTTAGGGTTCTGTATGTATAGTATCATGTCATCTGCAAACAGTGACAGCTTTACTTCTTCTTTTCCGATTTGGATTCCTTTTATTTCCTTTTCTTCTCTGATTGCTGTGGCTAAAACTTCCAAAACTATGTTGAATAAGAGTGGTGAGAGTGGGCAACCCTGTCTTGTTCCTGATCTTAGTGGAAATGCTTTCAGTTTTTCACCATTGAGGACGATGTTGGCTGTGGGTTTGTCATATATGGCCTTTATTATGTTGAGGAAAGTTCCCTCTATGCCTACTTTCTGCAGGGTTTTTATCATAAATGGGTGTTGAATTTTGTCAAAAGCTTTCTCTGCATCTATTGAGATGATCATATGGTTTTTCTCCTTCAATTTGTTAATATGGTGTATCACATTGATTGATTTGCGTATATTGAAGAATCCTTGCATTCCTGGAATAAACCCCACTTGATCATGGTGTATGATCCGTTTAATGTGCTGTTGGATTCTGTTTGCTAGTATTTTGTTGAGGATCTTTGCATCTATGTTCATCAGTGATATTGGCCTGTAGTTTTCTTTCTTTGTGACATCCTTGTCTGGTTTTGGTATCAGGGTGATGGTGGCCTCGTAGAATGAGTTGGGGAGTGTTCCTCCCTCTGCTATATTTTGGAAGAGTCTGAGAAGGATAGGTGATAGCTCTTCTCTAAATGTTTGATAGAATTCGCCTGTGAAGCCATCTGGTCCTGGGCTTTTGCTTGTTGGAAGATTTTTAATCACAGTTTCAATTTCAGTGCTTGTGATTGGTCTGTTCATATTTTCTATTTCTTCCTGATTCAGTCTTGGCAGGTTGTGCCTTTCTAAGAATTTGTCCATTTCTTCCAGGTTGTCCATTTTATTGGCATAGAGTTGCTTGTAGTAATCTCTCACGATCTTTTGTATTTCTGCAGTGTCAGTCGTTACTTCTCCTTTTTCATTTCTAATTCTATTGATTTGAGTCTTCTCCCTTTTTTTCTTGATGAGTCTGGCTAATGGTTTATCAATTTTGTTTATCCTTTCAAAGAACCAGCTTTTAGTTTTATTGATCTTTGCTATCGTTTCCTTCATTTCTTTTTCATTTATTTCTGATCTGATTTTTATGATTTCTTTCCTCCTGCTAACTTTGGGTTTTTTTTGTTCTTCTTTCTCTAATTGCTTTAGGTGCAAGGTTAGGTTGTTTATTCGAGATGTTTCCTGTTTCTTAAGGTAAGATTGTATTGCTATAAACTTCCCTCTTAGAACTGCTTTTGCTGCATCCCATAGATTTTGAGTCGTCGTGTCTCCATTGTCGTTTGTTTCTAGGTATTTTTTGATTTCCCCTTTGATTTCTTCAGTGATCACTTCGTTATTAAGTAGTGTATTGTTTAGCCTCCATGTGTTTGTATTTTTTACAGATCTTCTCCTGTGATTGATATCGAGTCTCATAGCGTTGTGGTCGGAAAAGATACTTGATACAATTTCAATTTTCTTAAATTTACCAAGGCTTGATTTGTGACCCAAGATATGATCTATCCTGGAGAATGTTCCATGAGCACTTGAGAAAAATGTGTATTCTGTTGTTTTTGGATGGAATGTCCTATAAATATCAATTAACTCCATCTCATTTAATGTATCATTTAAAGCTTGTGTTTCCTTATTTATTTTCATTTTGGATGATCTGTCCATTGGTGAAAGTGGGGTGTTAAAGTCCCCTACTATGAATGTGTTACTGTCGATTTCCCCTTTTATGGTTGTCAGTATTTGCCTTATGTATTGAGGTGCACCTATGTTGGGTGCATAAATATTTACAATTGTTATATCTTCCTCTTGGATCGATCCCTTGATCATTATGTAGTGTCCTTCTTTGTCTCTTCTAATAGTCTTTGTTTTAAAGTCTATTTTGTCTGATATGAGAATTGCTACTCCAGCTTTCTTTTGGTTTCCATTTGCATGAAATACCTTTTTCCATCCCCTTACTTTCAGTCTGTATGTGTCTCTAGGTCTGAAGTGGGTCTCTTGTAGACAGCAAATATATGGGTCTTGTTTTTGTATCCATTCAGCCAATCTGTGTCTTTTGGTGGGAGCATTTAGTCCATTTACATTTAAGGTAATTATCGATATGTGTGTTCCCATTCCCATTTTCTTAATTGTTTTGGGTTTGTTATTGTAGGTCTTTTCCTTCTTTTGTGTTTCTTGCCTAGAGAAGTTCCTTTAGCAGTTGTTGTAGAGCTGGTTTGGTGGTGCTGAACTCTCTCAGCTTTTGCTTGTCTCTAAAGGTTTTAATTTCTCCATCAAATCTGAATGAGATCCTTGCTGGGTAGAGTAATCTTGGTTGCAGGTTTTTCTCCTTCAACACTTTCAATATGTCCTGCCACTCCCTTCTGGCTTGCAGAGTTTCTGCTGAAAGATCAGCTGTTAACCTTATGGGGATTCCCTTGTGTGTTATTTGTTGTTTTTCCCTTGCTGCTTTTAATATGTTTTCTTTGTATTTAATTTTTGACAGTTTGATTAATATGTGTCTTGGCGTATTTCTCCTTGGATTTATCCTGTATGGGACTCTCTGTGCTTCCTGGACTTGATTAACTATTTCCTTTCCCATATTAGGGAAGTTTTCAACTATAATCTCTTCAAATATTTTCTCAGTCCCTTTCTTTTTCTCTTCTTCTTCTGGAACCCCTATAATTCGAATGTTGGTACGTTTAATGTTGTCCCAGAGGTCTCTGAGACTGTCCTCAGTTCTTTTCATTCTTTTTTCTTTATTCTGCTCTGCAGTAGTTATTTCCACTATTTTATCTTCCAGGTCACTTATCCGTTCTTCTGCCTCAGTTATTCTGCTATTGATCCCATCTAGAGTACTTTTAATTTCATTTATTGTGTTGTTCATCGTTGCTTGTTTCATCTTTAGTTCTTCTAGGTCCTTGTTAACTGATTCTTGCATTTTGTCCATTCTATTGTCCATTCTATCTCCAAGATTTCGGATCAACCTTACTATCATTATTCTGAATTCTTTTTCAGGTAGACTGCCTATTTCCTCTTCATTTGTTAGGTCTGATGGGTTTTTATCTTTTTCCTTCATCTGCGGTGTGTTTTTCTGTCTTTTCATTTTGCTTATCTTACTGTGTTTGGGGTCTCCTTTTTTGCAGGCTGAAGGTTCGTAGTTCCTGTTGTTTTTTGTGTCTGTCCCCAGTGGCTAAGGTTGGTTCAGTGGGTTGTGTAGGCTTCCTGGTGGAGGGTACTAGTGCCTGTGTTCTGGTGGATGAGGCTAGATCTTGTCTTTCTGGTGGGCAGGTCCACGTCTGGTGGTGTGTTTTGGGGTGTCTGTAGACTTATTATGATATTGGGCCGCCTCTCTGCTAATGGGTGGGGTTGTGTTCCTGTCTTGCTAGTTGTTTGGCATAGGATGTCCAGCACTGTAGCTTGCTGGTCGTTGAGTGAAGCTGGGTGCTGGCGTTGAGATGGAGATCTCGGGGAGATTTTTGCTGTTTGATATTATGTGCAGCTGGGAGGTCTCTTGTGGATCAGTGTCCTGAAGTTGGCTCTCCCACCTCAGAGGCACAGCACTGACTCCTGGCTGCAGCACCAAGAGCCTTTCATCCACAGGGCTCCTTAATTTGGGATGATTGGTTGTCTATTCAGGTATTCCACAGATGCAGGGTATATCAAGTTGATTGTGGAGCTTTAATCCGCTGCTTCTGAGGCTGCTGGGAGAGATTTCCCTTTCTCTTCTTTCTTCTCACAGCTCCCAGGGGCTCAGCTTTGGATTTAGCCCCGCCTGTGCGTGTAGGTCGCCAGAGGGCGTCTGTTCTTTGCTCAGACAGGACGGGGTTAAAGGAGCCGCTGATTCGGAGGCTCTGGCTCACTCAGGCCCGGGGGTAGGGAGGGGCACGGAGTGTGGGGCGGGCCTGCGGCGGCAGAGGCCGGCGAGACGTTGCAGCCTGAGGCGCGCCTGTGCGTTCTCCCGGGGGAGTTGTCCCTGGATCCCGGGACCCTGGCAGTGGCGGGCTGCACAGGCTCCCCGGAAGGGCGTGTGGCTAGTGACCTGTGTTCGCACACAGGCCTCCCGGTGGCGGCAGCAGCGGCCCTAGCGTCTCATGTCTGTCTCTGGGCTCCGCACTTTTAGCCGCGGCTCGCGCCCGTCCCTGGAGCTCTCTCAAGCAGCGTTCTTAATCCCCTCTCCTCGTGCACCAGGAAACAAAGAAGGACGTAAAAGTCTCTTGCCTCTTCGGCAGTTCCAGACTGCTCCCCGGACTCTCTCCTGGCCAGCCGCGGTGCACTAACGCCCTGCAGGCTGTGTTCACGCCGCCAACCTCAGTCCTCTCCCGGCGCTCCGACAAAAGCCGGAGCCTCAGCTCCCAGTCCCGCCCGCCCCGGCGGGCGAGCAGACAAGCCTCTCGGCTGGCGAGTTCCGGTCGGCCCGATCCTCTGCACTGGAATCTGTCCGCTTTGCCCTCCGCACCCCTGTTGCTGTGCTCTCCTCCGCGGCTCCCAAGCTCCCCCACTCCGCCTCCCGAAGCCTCCACCCGCGAAGGGGCTTCCTAGTGTGTGGACACTTTTCCTCCTTCACAGCTCTCTCCCGCTGGTGCAGGACCCGTCCCTATCCTTTTGTCTCTGTTTAGTTTTTTCTTTTGCCCTACCCAGGTACGTGGGGGGTTTCTTGCCTTTTGGGAGGTCTGAGGTCTTCTGCCAGCGTTCAGTAGATGCTCTGTAGGAGTTGTTCCACGCGTAGATGTATTTCTGGTGTATCTGTGGGGAGGAACGTGATCTCCGCGTCTTACTCTTCCGCCATCTTCCTCTAGGTATTTGCTTCAGAGGATTTCTAAGTCCATTTAAGCTCTAAAATATGTGACTCTTTACTTTCTGAGTCTTAAATAATTTTATGTGGAATTTTACATTCAATTATAATTGAATTACATACTTTTTTCACTCTGGTTTTGAAAATTATGAAATACATAGTTGAAAAATATGGTCTTCACAGAATATATGTCATGGTGTTTTTATAAATGTCTCAAAAAAGTTGTCCCTCATATCACAGTGGATAGATTATGACAGGATTAGAAAGAAAGTGTTTAAGTGGTACTACAATTTACAGCTTTAATCACAAAATATAAGAGAAAAACAACACAAATTCAGTCATCAAAGTATTAGGTGTGCGGTGTTGCTTAAATTTAAGTCATCTGTTTCCACTTAAAATGTGTTGATGCCCTACCTGTAACAAGGCATAATTTAGGGCACCAAGCCTCTAATCAACCTAATGCCCAGCTCTCTGTCCCTCGATTACTTACTCCACTGGAAGACAATTTCATTAACCCCCTCCTATGCAATAATTTTCTCTGCCACATATTCAGAAAAAAATTATTTTCTAGCAGTATAATTATTTGACCATGGTGAATGACAAGTGTTTTATGAAATTCACCAAGCAGATGAACTCTGACACCTGGCCTATTTGAGCTAGCTTTAAATTAATGAGGGCCTTTTTTAGTCTATTTGCATGAGCCATTTAAAGCTTTAGATTATAACTTTAATTCCATTTAAAATTGGTGATACTAAAGGACTTGGCACATCAGGTCACTCATGACATTTGCATTTCAGAAACGGATCTGATAACACTGTATTAAGAATAATAAGAAATTCATCTGGAGTACAGTGCAAAATCTAAGCACCCAGTGCCTAGTCTCTGCATTACTGATTTTATCTAAAAGATTCAGCAGTTCGGGCTTCCCTGGTGGCGCAGTGGTTGAGAGTCCACCTGCCGATGCAGGGGACACGGGTTCGTGCCCTGGTCCGGGATGATCCCACATGCCGCGGAGCAGCTGGGTCCGTGAGCCATGGCCGCTGAGCCTGCGCGTCCTGAGCCTGTGCTCCACAACGGGAGAGGCCACAACAGTGAGAGGCCCGCGTACCGCAAAAAAAAAAAAAAAAAAAAAAAAAAAAAAGATTCAGCAGTTCTCTCTATAATTGGGTTGTGTCCTTACCAACTGAAGAGTTTAACTGCCTCCACAGGGTTGAAAACAATTACCGAGGGTTTTTCAATGTGGGCAGACACCAGAGGGAAAATTACCTAGTCATTTGGGGTTTAGTGAAGATAGGCTAAAGGCAGGTGCTCTGTGGGACAGCTGTCACCCACTGAAGAATGCCCTTGTAAGCCCTAACAACGAAGGGCTATCACAGGATTTTCTCAGCTGCCCAATCACTAAATGAGGCATATAGACATATATTTAGAGGTGGGATTCTGGCTGTTTCCATTTCAAAATAAACCAAATCATAAAATGGTCAAAAAGAGCATCATTTTCTAAGCATGCTTAGATCATGTGAACCTCTGGTCATTTAGACTGCCAAACAAAGTATACAGACAATTATTCTATTAATTCATTTAATTGAATACCTGTTAGAAGGATATACTATGGAAGGTGCTAGGGACACAACAATGAATAAATAAGACACACATTTTTTCCCTCTCGGGTTGCTCAGATTCTAGTAGAAGGACAGACATAGATTTAAATACAGTGTGGGCCAACAGAAGTGGGCACAAGATCTTATGGTAGTACTTAGGCAGGTATCCAACCCAGCTTGAAGATGGTTCATAAAGATTTCCAGAGAGGATACTTGAGCTAAGGCTTGAAAGAATAGTAGTTTGCCAATGTATTGAATGAGGGAGTAGTGTATTCCAAGCAAAGAAAATTCTAAATACAGAGCTCAAGGATGGCACGAACAATGGGTTGATGGTAACACACACAAGACCATATAGCAGTAGAAGCTAAGTTTTAAGAAACAAATCATGGAAATCATCTTACTTTCTTCTTATCTTCCATTTTCCCAGAAATGAAGATCAATTCCAGTTAATTGAGGAGTCTGAGTAATTAAGGGTTTAAAGCAACAACAATCAATGTAGCGGGGAGGTGGTGGGTTGAATCTAACTACAGTACATGAAATATGGTCCAAGATTTGGGTTTTATCTTAAGAACTTGCAGCTGACTTAGGTGGCAGGTTGGACAGCAGTGGGCCTGATTCGGTGTTGTTATTTTTATTTTTCAGTCTTATTGCTATCATGTGTACTTGTCAGCAATTTGAGTTCACCACCGAGATAGTTGTATAGATCAGCCAGGCCGCTTTCACACAATCAATCATTCTCTGTCTCTCATTCCCTGTCTCTCTGTCCCTCTCCCTCCCTCTGTCTCTCCCCCTCTCCCCCCAACTCTGCCCTCACCTCCCTACCATGCCTTGTTCCAAAAAAATTATAAGGCAGCATAGCAGTTCAAAGATGCATATAATACAGTAACATGCAATAAATTATAAATAAATGGGGACATAAGGCAAAGGAAAATTAAAGCTGTAAAGTAGGAGAGAGTTCAGTGTGTCACGTTAGCCAGTAAAAACATTCATGAAGTCCTATACAATGGAAAAAGTGAGCCACAATTTTGGCTCTGTCAGTCAAGGGCCTTAAAGAAGGATACACAATTACATGATTCACAATATCTACCTTGTATGAATGAACCCTTGTTCGGTAGAAGCACCACCTGTCCTAACCTTGATTTCTCCTGTGAGAAGAAATTTCACACTAAGTTTATCAAACAAAGCACAACAGAATCACGTACAAATATACAAATGATCTGAAATTTCCAGTGGATTTGTGACCATTGCAAACTTTTTTCAAAGTGTTCTAAGTAGGTGATCCTTTCCCTTCATGTTGTGGGTCTAGTCACAATTTATTTACTTTCATGAGTTTGGTGAATTTATGTGAGGCCTTCAAAAAAGGAAAACTGTAAATAGTGCTGCAATGAACATTGTGTTACATGACTCTTTTTGAATTATGGGTTTCTCAGGGTATATGCCCAGTAGTGGGATTGCTGGGTCGTATGGTAGTTCTATTTTTAGTTTTTTAAGGAACCTCCATACTGTTCTCCATAGTGGCTGTATCAATTTACATTCCCACCAACAGTGCAAGAGGGTTCCCTTTCCTCCACACCCTCTCCAGCATTTATTGTTTCTAGATTTTTTTTGTTTGTTTGTTTCTAGATTTTTTGATGATGGCCATTCTGACTGGTGTGAGGTGATATCTCATTGTAGTTTTGATTTGCATTTCTCTAATGATTAGTGATGTTGAGCATCCTTTCATGTGTTTGTTGGCAATCTGTATATCTTCTTTGGAGAAATGTCTATTTAGGTCTTCTGCCCATTTTGGATTGGGTTGTTTGTTTTTTGGATATTGAGCTGCAATAGCCAGGACATGGAAGCAACCTAAGTGTCCATCGACAGATGAATGGATAAAGAATATGTGGCACATATATACAATGGAATATTACTTAGCCATGGAAATAAGTGAAATTGAGTTATTTGCAGTGAAGTGGATGGACCTAGAGACTGTCATACAGAGTGAAGTAAATCAGAAAGAGAAAAACAAATACTGTATGCTAACACATATATATGGAATCTAAATTTTTTTAAAAAATGGTTCTGAAGAACCTAGGGGCAGGACAGGAATAAAGATGCAGATATAGAGAATGGACTTGAGGAAACGGGGAGGGGAAAGAGTAAGCTGGGATGATGTGAGAGAGTGGCATGGACATATATACACTATCAAATATAAAATAGCTAGTGGGAAGCAGCTGCATAGCACAGGGAGATCAGCTCGGTGCTTTGTGACCACCTAGAGAGGTGGCATAGGGAGGGTGGGAGGGAGATGCAAGAGGAAGGGGATATGGGGATATATGTATACATATACATGATTCACTTTGTTATACAGCAGAAACTAACACAACATTGTAAAGCAATTATACTCCAATAAAGATGTTAAAAAATAAATTAAAAAATAAAAGAAGGAAAATGGATTACCATGATTGTATAATGCTATTCCTCTAGCAATATATGCCAATGCTTTCAATGCCTTGGAACACCTCCTCCAAGATGACCTATATCTGTCCTATCACCTAGCAACTATTGGCCTGTCAGCAATTGTAATTTGAGATTTTCTATGTGTGATTATATTGTAGAACAGAAAAGGATTAAATATACTGATGTGATACTTGTGCATTATGCAGTCATTTTCCTGTAGGATGGAAAGAAATTTAAGTTGGGAAATAAGATAGATGGTGGGTAAAGCAATTCTGTTGTTGGTTTCAACCATAGTAAATGGCATCTCATCAGTAGCAGGTACCAAAGTTGTTAATTCCCATAAAAAGTGAAGAGAAGTAGTTGGACTGCAGAGAATGATGCTACATCTATATAGCACAAAAGTACTTTTTCAGTTCAGCAATCACAATGTGTTATAAGCACACTGTCTCCACTGAAGATTGCGTGACTCATTAAATCAAATTTATTGCCTTAAAGATTTTCCCCTTTTTTAAAGGGGTCTATTTGATGAAGAGATTTTCATTCAGAGGTGAAGGGATATCTACCAACCTACTCCCAACACCCTACAGGGCAAGCTGCAGGCAAAAATCTAACTGTCACAAACAGAAATACTCTATTAAAATAAGTACATTTCACTTGTCAGATTTGTTCTGTGGTTCCTGTGGAGGGAATGGCCATATGGCCACGGAGTCCTCAATCCTAGTAAGTCTTTACTTGTGAAAATGATAAAACCTAGCTAATTAAGATGGACAAAATTTGAATGGAAAAACAGAGACAGACATTTGTGCCCTGAGCTTTAAAACCTGTTAAGGCTCTATGTGTGGGGGAAAGGTTAGGAAAATTGAGAATAGGCACAATGCTGGCTGGAGTAACCCCCAAATCCCTTGCAGGAACGGTGAATATACTTCATTTGGAGAGGACCCCGAGGAATGTTTTTCAGTTATATAAATTTCCTGACTAGGTAGCACAGTTGCAATGTTCTGAAAATACCTCTTTATTATGTTTTTAACATTGAACACAACTTCTTAATATCCTTTTGAACAACTTACATCTTTCTGTGTCTAAAAGAACATGAAAGATTAGATTTTTTAACATGTTTATTGGAGTATAATTGCTTTAAAATGTTGTGTTAGTTTCTGCTGTATAACAAAGTGAATCAGCTATATTTTAAAGGTCACTCTTTCCTATACAATAAAAGGAGAAGTTATAATGAGTAAAGACAAGCACTTATCAAGCCCAAACTCCTAATTCTTAAATTCGCCTGATAGTTGTTCAAGGTGACAGAGATATTTCCTGCTGAGAATTTATTAGGGAAACAGAAAAGTTCTGGAAGGGACCATTCACTGTACATTGGGGTTATATCTCTCAATGACAGTTTTCCTTCCATGCACTATCCCGTGTTCTATAACCTTCCTTGGTAGCAAGCTACAGGCTTAAGGTATCAACTCTTCTAGTTAAGATGCCTTTCATTCCTGTGGCGTTTTCTGGATTCAGGCAACAAAAGGGGTCTAAATGGCCTCTGACTTAAGCACCTGTACACCCTGTGGGAGCTAACAAAATGTACCTGGCTGATTACTACTGCCTGTGTTGATTTTGAATAATAAGAATTTCAAAGACTGCTTTTAAACTTGAATTTCTAGCCCTGATATAAACTGCAGATACATTCTCTACTTTTTTAACAGATGAATTAATTTCCCATTGTGATCCATAACCTTTTGACTTATGTTAACAATGCTGAGGCTGGCTGGCATTAGGTAAACCTGGATGCCTGTCTTGTTTCAGTATCAGTTTGAAAGCAACCAGGTTGTCTAGAGGGAAAAAAGGAAGGGAGCAGATGGACTATTCAGAAACCTCATGATCTTTCCTCTCACAAGGGTTCCCCTTGAGACAAAGGATAGAAAGTAATCCAGAAGAAAATAAGAGACATAGTGAAATAAAACACCCTATTTCCTGTTAGGATGAGTGTTATCTTTGTGAAATTGATGCATTGCCAATGAGGTCTCTGCAGGTATCAGGCTTGGTGATGAAGCATGTAATGTAAATATTGATTTAGAATCTAATAATTAAATCTAATTTGCTTTCCCAGGTTAAAACATCTCTTCTTCTCCTGCAGGTAATCCCTGCTGTGACAGAGCAGGATTTAGGCTTCCAGGCAGTAAAGGGCTTCCTTAGCCTAATATCTAGTAGTTCCTTACATTCCTTTTAGTTTGCAATTCACCACCTTCTTTCACGACTTCCAAGTGCAGTCTCAGGCTCAGATATCCCAGGAATTACTCTTTTAGAGAATTGCTCAAGGCCCTCTAGAGCCACACTAGGGCAGCAAGTCTAAGTATTATGCATATGACACTACTCTGAAATCCCTTTTGTGTGACCTAAGTTCGGGCTCTGAGTTCTTTTTCCAGTTTTTCCTAAAGTGACTTTGGAGCAGGTTGGTATAGTCAGTGCATCACTTACCCTTAGCGATGTGTCAACTCATATAAACAGGAGTCTAACAACCACACAGTACCTTTATACAACTTCTCCCACTTTAAGAGCTGAATAGCATATGTGGAATAAAGTTTGTTGGCATCAGAGATTGGGTGTGCAAGTGTGTGTGCCAGACCATGTAAATGGGGGGGTGGTGCCATGTGTGGAAGTAAATGTCAAAACACTACTTAAAGAAATTAAAGAAGACTCAAATAATTGAAAAGGCATCCCATGTCCATGGATTGAAAGACTTAATATTGTTAAAATGTAAATATTGCCCAAAGCAGTTTACAGATTCAATGTAATCCCCATCAAAATGCTAATGGCATTTTTTGAAGAAATACAAAACTCCATCCTAAAATGCATACCTAAACTCAAATAGCCAGAATTATCTTGAAAAGGAACAAAGTTGGAGGTTTCATACTTCTGATTTCAAAACTTATTACAAAGTTACAGTCATCAAAACAGTGTGGTATTAGTGTAAACTCAGGCATATAGACCATGGGATAGAACTGACAGCCCAGAAATAAACTCTCACATATATGGTGAAATTATTTTCAACAGTGGTGCCAAGATCATATAGGGAAAGGACAATCTTATCAACAAATGGTGCTGGGAAAACTGGACATCCGAATTCAAAAGAATAAAGTTTGACCCTTACCTTACATCATATACAAAAAATATTTCAAAATTGATCAAAGACTGAAAAATATAAAACTCCTCAAAGAAAACACAGGGGAAAAGCTTTATGACATTGGATTTAGATCTGGCAATGCATTCTTAAATATGACACCAAAAGCATAGGCAACAAAATCAAAAATAGATAAATAGAACTATATCAAACAAAAACCTTTGCGCATCAAAGGACACAATCAATATAGGTTAAAGATGCAACCTATGGAATGGGAGAAAATATTTTCCAACTACCTGTATGATTAGGGGTTAATATCTAGAATATATAAAGAGCTCCTAAAACTCAACCACAATAAAAAGCAAATAACCCAAGTAAAAATTGAGCAAAGGACTTAAATAGACATTTCTTCAAAGATTACATGCAAATGGCCAATGAGTATATGAAAAGATAATCAACATCATTACTCATTAGGGAAATGCAAATCAAAACCACTGAATGAGATATCACTTCAATCACATAGGATGGCTACTATCAAAAAAAAAAAAAAAAAACAGCAAGTAGCAAGTACTGGTGAGGATGTAGAGAAATTGGAACCCTGTGCTCTATTGGTGAGAATATAAAATGGTGCAGTCACTGTGGAAAATAATATGACAATTCCTTAAAAAATTAAAAATAGAATTATCAGCAATCCCACTTCTGGCTATATATCCAAAATAATTAAAAACCAGTATCTCAAAGAGAGATTGGCACACCTATGTTCATAGCAGCAATATTTACAATAGCCAAGAAGTAGAAGCAACCCAAGTGTCCATAGATGGAGATACGGATAAACAAAATGTGGTATATACATACAATGGACTATAAATCAGCCTTAAAATGGAAGGAAACTCTGTCATATGCCACAACATTGATGAACCTTGAGGACATTATGTAAGTGAAATAAATCGTCACAAAAATCAAATACGGTATGATTCCATTTATATAAGGTATCTAAAGTAGGCAAATTCATAGAAAAAAGTATTGGGTTCACCAAAACTTCCTTCGGTTTTCAAGTAAAAATAAAAGACACGTTTTTCATTTCCACCAAAAACTTTATTGAAGAACGAATTCACTGTTTTGTTCCACTACCTTCTGCCATTTTTCAGGCAGCTTCAGAATTCCAGCTTCCCAAAACTTTTTAACTTTTTGAGCAGAGAACTGTTCTAGGTGCATTCTACAGTCTTCCAGGGAATTGAAATTTTTTCCATTAAGAGAATTTTGTAAAGACCAAAATAAATGGAAATCCAAAGGTGCAATGTCTGGTGAATATGGCAGATGAACCAGAACTTTTCAGTCAAGCTGTAACAGTTTTTCCCCCGATCATCAAAGAAACACGCGGTGTTGCATTATCTTGATGGAAGATCATGCATTTTCTGTTGACCAATTCCAGATGCTTTTCATCAAGTGCTGCTTTCAGTGGTCTAATTGGGAGCAGTACTTGTTGGAATTAATCATTTGGTTTTCCAGGAGGAACTCATAATAGAGGACTCCCTTCCAATCCCATCATATACACATCACCTTCTTTGGATGAAGACCAGCCTTTGGTGTGGTTGGTAGCGGTTCATTTCGCTTGCCCCATGATCTCTTCCATTCCACATTATTGTACGGTATCCACTTCTCATCATCCGTCATAATTTCTTTTAAAAATGGAACGTTTTCATGATGTTTAAGTAGAGAATCACATGTGGAAATATAGTCAAGAAGGGTTTTTCACTTATCACATATCTAAAACTCTATCCACCCACCAGTCTTTCAAATTTTTAATGCATTTCAAAGTTTGATGCAGATAGTGTGCTTTACTCCTCAGAAAACATATTATTAACTAAAGTTCAATAGTTGGGGACTATAGGTGGCTGGTATATAGATTCTTATTGTACAATTCTTTTCAGCTTTTCTTCTATGGTTGACACTTTTCTTAGTGAAATGTTAGAAAAATTACGATTATTTCAGTCAAGTTCAACTGTACCCTGAAGTCCACCTATGGGCCCCTATTGTGCCTTTATACAGACTTCTGCCACAGTAACTTCTCAAATGTTGTAGCTTTTAGTTGTTTTACCTTGCTATATTCTCTACTCTACTGGGAGTTCACTGAGGATTGAGACTGTGTCTTACCTCTGTATTTTGACGTTTAGCACACTGGTACATAGTAGATATTATTTAATATATATTGAATAAATCAATCCTAAATTAAATGATTAGTAAATGACTATGTATTCATTCAACTGACAAACATTTCTTTGGTTCCTATAACTATCATTCACTGCGTGCTTATAACATGCCAAGAACTTTGTTAGATACTCTGCCCATACTTCCTCACTTAAGTTTCAAAACAACCTATGGTTTATATATTAATTACATTTTAAAAGTAAAGCAACTGAGACTCTAAGAAGTTAATAATTTACCCTAGATCACAGAGCCAGTAATTGATGGAGTTGGGATTCAGCTCCTGACTCCAAGATCCATGTACTGAACCACCTTATACTGCAAATGATTTCTGTGCAGTAATGCATGTTTTCTGCTTATTATGTGCTGTATACTGCACCAGGCACCGGGGAAGCCAAGAGGGAAAAATAGATCCATGAACATGAAGGAAGACACAAAATGTGTGATAAATAAATGTCTGTGTCTAGACAAGTTCTCATACCCCACATAATGCTTCATGAAGCTGTGTAGTAATGACTGAATTATGTCCTCTCCCACTACATACATACACACACACATGCACACACGCACACGCACACACACATGCGTGTGTGCGTCCACGCTCATGTACTTCCTAAATAACTGCTTTCATCAGCCTTGAAAATCAAAGAAAAAACAGCCTCCTCCCCTCTAGCTGTTCTGGAGCATTTGGGGGTGGCACTTCAGTGCATTCTTTTGCAAATGATTGCTTTGCCTCAGGAGAGAGATTAATTGGTTTCCATGGTCAGCTACCTTCTCAGAGAAAAATCTGTCAAGAGGTGAATAGGGAAAGCAAAACCCTGTGTGTGCATCTTTTTTTAAGCAGTACTGAGCATTCTGAATGAACAATTCTGAGTGCATATGTGACTTCTTACTCAGCTTACCATTCACAAAAAGGAATTCAAAATTGGAATCCTGGCTGTTAATTTTTGAGGTATCTAAATGGATAATTTTCTCTAAATATAATAAAGTTTATGTTACAATAAATTATAATAGCTAGAATTTATTGAGCATTTACTATAGGCCAGGCCCTATACTATGGGTTTTACATAACTTAGCAATGTAATTGTCACAACAATCTTATGAGTAAGGCACTATTATTATTAATCCCACCTTACAAATGAGGATGTATGGTGTCAGAAAGTTTAAAGGCCTTGCCAGTATCACAACGGAAGGAGGCAGAGCCTGTGCTCCACCCACTTCTCTCTTGATTTCAGAGTTCATGTGCTCAATGAAATACTATGATTTACTCTCATCCTATAGGAGGAAGGAAAGCAAATGGTCATCCTAAAAGAACATTCAGCAATAGCAAGCAAATTGCAGCCAGGAGAAACATCTTAGATTCTCCTAGTCTCTCCCCTCAGTCTCCCTCAAGCCCCCACTTCACCTCCTACCCACACCGTACCCCCAACCTGACTGTGTTAAGGACACAGCAAGAAAACTGCATGTTGTCTGCAAGCCAGGAAGACAACTCTCAACAGATCCCAACCATGCTGGCACCCTGATCTCAGACTTCCCAACCTCCAGAATGTATGAAACAAATGTCCATTGTTCAGGCACCCACTCTGTGGCATTTTGTTACAGAAGCCCAGGCTAACACAATTATATTCAATTAAAATGTATTGATTCAGTCATTGCTTATTACAGGAGTTTGGTTCAATAGAAAATATTTTATTAACCAATGGTATGCACTATAAAAAGCTGGAAAACCAGAAACAAGGCACAAAACCTATAAGCATCTTTGTATTTATTTAGAAATGTATAGGTCTCTTATGTTTAGCGTTTCTTTTCAGTTTAAAAGTGAATGTAGGACCTAAATAGACATTTCTCCAAATAAGATATACAGATTGCCAACAGACACATGAAAGAATGCTCAACATCATTAATCATTAGAGAAATGCAAATCAAAACTACAATGAGATATCATCTCACAACGGTCAGAATGGCCATCATCAAAAAATCTACAAACAATAAATGCTGGAGAGGGTGTGCAGAAAAGGGAACCCTCTTGCACTGTTGGTGGGAATGTAAATTGATACAGCCACTATGGAGAACAGTATGGATATTCCTTAAAAAACTAAAAAGAGAACTACCATACGACCCAGCAATCCCACTACTGGGCATATACCCTGAGAAAGCCATAATTCAAAAAGAGTCATGTACCAAAATGTTCACTGCAGCTCTATTTACAATAGCCAGGACATAGAAGCAACCAAAGTGTCCATCAACAGATGAATGGATAAAGAAGATGTGGCTCATATATACAATGGAATATTACTCAGTCATAAAAAGGAATGAAACTGAGTTATTTGTAGTGAGGTGGATGGACTTAGAGTCTGTCATACAGAGTGAAGTAAATCAGAAAGAGAAAAACAAATACCGTATGCTAACACATATATATGGAATCTAAAAAAAATTTTTTTAAAAATGGTCATGAAGAACCTAGGTGCAAGATGGGAATAAAGATGCAGACCTACTAAAGAATGCACTTGAGCATACAGGGAGGGGGAAGGGTAAGCTGGAACAAAGTGAGAGAGTGGCATGGACATATATACAGTACCAAATGTAAAATAGATAGCTAGTGGGAAGCAGCTGCATAGCACAGGGATATCAGCTCGGTGGTTTGTGGCCACCTAGAAGGGTGGGATAGGGAGGATGGGAGGGAGGGAGATGCAAGAGGGAAGAGATATGGGGACATATGTATAACTGTTTCACTTTGTTATAAAGCAGAAACTAACACATCATTGTAAAGCAATTATATTCCAATAAAGATGTTTAAAAAAAAAAAGTGAATGTAGGGACTTCCCTGGTCGTGCAGTGGTTAAGAATCTGCCTGCCAATGCAGGGAACACGGTTGGAGCCCTGGTCCAGGAGGATCCCACATGCCGCAGAGCAACTAAGCCTATGCACCACAACTACTGAGGCTCGTGGTCTCTAGAGCCCACAAGCCACAACTACTGAGCCCGTGTGCCACAACTACTGAAGCCCACATGCCTAGAGCCCATGCTCTGCAACAGGAGAAGCCACCACAATGAGAAGCCTGCACACCACAATGAAGAGTGGCCTCCACTTGCCGCAACTAGAGAGAGCCTGCACACAGCAATGGAGATCCAATGCAGCCAAAAACTAAAATAAATAAATAAACAAATTTTTTTCAAAAGTAAGAAAAGATTATAAAAAAAAAAGTGAATGTACCTATAGCCAAAACAATCCTGAAAAAGAACAAACTGGAGTACTCACACTTCACAATTTCAAAACTTACTATAAAGCTACAGTAACTAAAACATTGTGGTGCTGGCATAGGATAGATAGATCAATGTAACAGAATTGAGTCCATAAATAAATCTATATATATATATGATCAATCGATATTCAGTGAGGGTGCCAAGACCATTCAATGGGAGAATGAACAGTCCTTTTAACAAATGGTACTTGGACAATTGGATATCTTGTGCAAAGGAATAACATTAGACCCCTGTCTCACACCATGCACAAATGTTAATTCAAAGTGGATCAGGGACCTACACATATGAGGTAAAACTATAAAATTCCTAGAAGGAAACAAGGGAATACATCTTCATGACCTTGGGTTATGCAATGGTTTTATTACACCAAAATGTTTAAGTGACAAAAGGAAAATTAGATAATGGACTTCATAAAATCTAAAACCTTTTGTGCTTCAAAAGACATCATCAGGAATATGAAAAGACAACCCACAAAATGGGAGAAAATATTTGCAAATCATATTACTAATATGTATCCAGAACATGTATTTAATAGTAAAAAGGCAATAAAATAATAAAAAGACAAATAACCCAAGTAAAAAATGATCAAAGTATCTGAATAGGCGTGTCTCCAAAAAGGGCATAAAAATGGCCAATAAGCATGTGAAAAGATGCTCAACATCACTAGATAATAAAAAGTGTTGGCAAAGATATAGAGAAATGGATCCCTCATATATTGCTGATGAGAGTGTAAAACGGTACATTTTGGGAAAATGTTTGGTACGTCATCAAAATGTTAAACATACAGTTCCCATATGACCCAGCAATCACACTCCTAGGTGTATACCCAAGAGATATGAAAACATATATACACTCATTTGTACAAGAATGTTCCTAGCAGCATTAATAATGGCCAAAAAGTGGAAATAATCCAAATGTCCATCAGCTGATAAATGAGTAAATAAAATGTGACATATCCATAAAAAGGAATATTATTAATCTAAGAAGAAATGGAGTACTGATGCATGCTACAACACGGATTAGCCTTGAAAACATGCTAACTGAGAAAGAAGCTGGTGACAAAAGACCACATATATTGGGCTGGCCAAAAAGTTCGTTCGGTTTTATGTAAAAATAAAAGACTTTTTTCATCTTCACCAAGAACTTTGTTGAACAATGTATTCACTAACCCAACAAACTTTTTTTTTTTTTCGCGGTACGCAGGCCTCTCACTGTTGTGGCCTCTCCCGTTGTGGACCACAGGCTCTGGACGCACAGGCTCAGCGGCCATGGCTCACAGGCCTAGCCGTTCCACAGCATGTGGGATCTTCCCGGACCGGGGCATGAACCCGTGTCCCCTGCATCGGCAGGCGGACTCTCAACCGCTGCGCCACCAGGGAAGACCCGAACGAACTTTTTGACCAACCCACTACAATAACATTTTTACAAAATGTCCAGAATAGGTAATCCACAGAGGATGGGGGTTGTTGGATAATAGCTAAGGAGTATGGAGTTTATTTTGGTGTTAATGAAAACGTTATAAGGTTAAATTGTAGTAAAAGTTCCACAATTCTGTTAATATACTAAAAAGCACTGAACTTCACACTTTAAATGGGTGAATTTTATTGTATATGAAATACAGCTCAAAGCTGTGTAAAAACGAATAAAGATGAAAATACCTTAAAGTTTTCCTTACTTATTTTTGTTCGTCACATATTTTTTTTTGTGCTTCACAAACATAATTTTTTATTTGCTATGTGGAATAAAGACTGGGGAAGGGAGACACAAAAGTTAGAGGCACCAGTTAAGAGAGTATTGTATTACAAGGGTACAAAATAATAGGAAAGGGCAATTACAGAGGTAATTAGGAGAGAATGCCAATTCAGGAAATTGTATTTCTTTCTCATTGATAGACTTCCAAGAATTGGTTTTTTTTCTTAACATCTTTATTGGAGTAGAATTGCTTTACAATGTGTAAGTCTCTTCTGTATAACAAAGTGAATCAGCTATATGTATACATATACCCCCATATCCCCTCCTTCTTGCGTCTCCCTCCCACCATCCCTACCCCACCTCTCTAGGTGGTCACAAAGCACCAACCTGATCTCCCTGTGCTATGCAGCTGCTTCCCACTAGCTACCTATTTTACACTTGGTAGTGTATATATGTCAATGCTACTCTCTCATTTCATCCCAGCTTACCCTTCCCCCTCCCTGTGTCCTCAAGTCCATTCTCTACATCTGCATCTTTATTCCTGTCCTGCCCCAAGGTTCATCAGAACCATTTTTTTTATTCCATATACATGTGTTAGCATAAGGTATTTTTCTCTTTCAGACTTACTTCACTCTGTATGACAGTTTCTAGGTCCATCCACCTCACTACAAATAGTTCAATTTCATTTTTTTATGGCTGGGTAATATTCCATTGTATATATGTGCCACATATTCTTTATCCATTCATCTGTCGATGGACACTTAGGTTGCTTCCATGTCCTGGCTATTGCAACTCAATATCCAAAAAACAAACAACCCAATCCAAAAATGGGCAGAAGACCTAAATAGACATTTCTCCAAAGAAGATATACAGATTGCCAACAAACATATGAAAGGATGCTCAACATCACTAATCATTAGAGAAATGCAAATCAAAACTACTTTGATGTATCACCTCACACTGGTCAGAATGGCCATCATCAAAAAATCTACAAAGAATAAATGCTGGAGAGGGTGTGCAGAAAAGGGAACCCTCTTGCACTGTTGGTGGGAATGTAAATTGATACAGCCACTATGGAGAACAGTATGGAGGTTACTTAAAAAACTAAAAATAGAACTACCATACGATGCAGCAACCCCACTACTGGGCATATACCCTGAGAAAACCATAATTCAAAAAGAGACATGGGTCACATAATCTTTAAATAAATTAGACTTGAGCTCAGTTTTTTAAAAAAAAATCTCATATTGTCTGTCACATTTAATTGGCTTATCTTTTATCACAATAAAGCATAGTGTAAGTGAATACTAAGTGACATGCTAATTTTGAGAGAAAAGAAAAACTGTGGTTACACAGATGATAATACTTCATGTTTTGTACAAATTATGGAATACATCTTCGATTGAAGAAGTATATTTCAATTTATATTTGAAAATAGTTGACTGAAAATGAAGAATAATTTGAAGTTGTCTTATATGACAAAGGATGCAGGTATACCCTTTGAAAATTACAGCCTTTAAAACTCTTAATTTTTTTCTTTTAGGAAGAGTTAGTTACCTATAGCCATGGTGTACCACAACCTAAATTAAGACAGCCTTAATAGCAGAAGTCCTCCTTCTCTTCTTTCACTTCTTCCTCCTCCTTTCTTCACAATAACTGCCATTTATGGAGTATTTGCTTTCTTCTTTAAAAACGACATCTCATTCTACAACTGCCCATGAGGTAGATACTATTGTTATCACCATTTTACTAAGGAAGTGCAATTCACCTCATTGCCTAAATTCACACAGCTAATAAATGATGAAATCTAGAATCAATCCCAGTCCAACTGACTTCAAAATCAATGTTTTTAGTCACTGCCTTTCCTGTATGGGGATGCAATGCATTTTGACAAATTTACCAGCTCTATTTTCATTACAAAGGTGTATAGTGAATATTTCATCTGTAGGAAGAGAATATGATAAAAATCCATTCAAGTTCAATGACTTACATAGCTCACAAAAACCCTCTTGCTGTCTCCTATGTTTAGCTTTTTTGCTTGCCTTTTATAAATTTTGATTATTTATTAATTTTTCACCTGCATGGAGACTCTCTCCTTCCCTGATCCAGAAAACCACATCCTTTCCTTTCCCATTTTGTACCTCAAAGAAACCGTCTCCACAACGATTTAGTTAAACAGACCATCCCATTCTGCCAGATCTACTCTAAAGCCAAGAATTTATCCACACTTTGCACTTATTAAATAGTATTATCAGTTAGGAACATGGACTCTGGCGCTCAATCACCTGGATTTGAATGTTGATTCTCACAGTCAATACCTCTGTAACCTTTGGGTGACTTCCTTAAAACTCTATCCCTTGGTTCTCTCATCTGCAAATTGAGTATAACAGTAATACCTACATCATTGGATTGGGTATTGTGGTGATCAAATGAGTTATTTATGTAAAGCATGCAAAATGGTGCCTGGCATATTGTAAAAGCTCATTAGATTTTAGCTATTAACTTATTCAAAAGAGGTTCTTTGTTTGCCTATATTCTGGAACTTTCCATTCTCTTAGGCTTCTGTCCTTCAACCTTTACAGGAACCATGCAGCCCAGTGTAAATGCAGCAGCAACTGAAGGAGAACAAAGGATCATTCTTTCCCCCTGTGTTGAGAGAAGTACACTGGGAACATTCACTCACGCTTGATAAAGAAGACACTGACCAAAACAAAAACAAAAACAAAAACAGACACTGATGATAACCACAGAGATTTCCATTAAGCAAATGTGTTGTCCTGCAGCTGTTGCTTTGAAGATAAGAAATGCTGGATTCTTCGATAAGTACAGAGCATTAACTGGATAATTTTTAAAATGATAGAAATGACTCCCTAACATTAAGACCATGAGACAACTGCTTCCCAAGTTTTCTTCTGACCCTTAACAATTTTCTGTGGTTGAGGTAATTGAACTTCACTTGATTCTAGAGAAAAATATATTTCAAAGAACCATCTACTCTCCCACGTCCGGAATACATTATCTAGTGTAGACTGATCATCCTTCCCATACTTTTGATAAATTCCCTAGTCAGCAGAAATAATGTTAATGAAACATGAAGAGTCAATATTAATTAGAGTTAATGAAAAAATAAAACCCTCTTCTAATTACTATGTCTGACATTTTGCCCTCCCTGAAATATACAAGAAAAGTAATTAATGAGTTTAATGCTGCACTCTTCTTTTACTACATTCTTGTAATGGGCTTAGCAAAGATTGTCAACAACTCCAAATCAAACATTTTCTTGAGGCCAGTTTTAAGCATGGAATTCCTACCCAGGATGCATCCATTCCCACCTGAGTAATGCCCACTGACAGGTGGGCACATGTGTAGTAGGATAGCTATGGCCTAGAAAGTCACTCAGTTTATATACTAGAGAGAAGTCTCCTCCTAGCTTTTGCACAATTATTGTCATCTTTCCCTCCATTCCACTTACAATCTGTAAGATAGAAACTAAACATATAACACAAATATGTGTTTTTTTAATTGTTTGTCTAAAGAAATCTGAGGTATTTTGCTGAGTGTGGCAGAAGAGAAGAAGGATTTTTCTCTAGTTTTTTCTATTTTAAGTACAGAATGTGGATGCCAGCATGATTTCTGTGATGATTAAGAGAATTCTACTTTAATTCCACTGAGGATACTATGATTAAGATATTAACCAATAGATTAATGATTCTGTTACCATAGATTTCTATTAGAAAGAGAGCTACAGATATATTCAGCTAATAATCTCAGGAACAATTCTCCAAATATAATCTAAACACATATTTCCTTTGGGCAGCTCTCACTGACCATCTATCATGCTTATTTAGTGAACAAAAAAGTACACTTTAGCAACCAAGAAACAACTATCTTAACTTCTTTAATCTTAGTTGTTTTTATCATTTTATCTATTCTCTTCTTCCTTGTGCATATCTTACATTCATTTGTATTCTCATCTTCAATTTTTTTCTGACCTTTCGTTGTTGGTGTTGCTCACCTGCATTTATCCCTGACTTCTCCTAAACACCTTTCTATTTTTATATTCTAATCTTCCTGTTCTTCCTTAATGGTTTCTTGTGTCAAATAAAAACAAATCCAGACTTAGGTAAGATGAAACTTCTTCCAAAAATACCTACTGCAATCGGGAGAAGATTCCAACCTCAGGATCTGCACGTGTCTCAAAACCAAACAGAAAAAGGATTTTCTCATGTAGGGAGGGATCATCAGAGCCAACAGAAACTTTTGAGGGGAAACTAGTCAAAGGAGTGAGTAAGCAGATAGCATATTCAGGGTGGTCTGACAGAAAATGTTTCTCACTGTGGTTTGCCCACTTCAATTCTATGGATGTGTTGTGTATTAGTCAGGGTTCTCCAGAAAAAAAAAACCAACAGGATGTTTATACATAGAAAGACAATTGCCTTGTGATTGCAGAGGCTTGGTAACCCTAAAATCTTCAAGGTGGGCCAGGCAGGATGGAGACCCAGGGAAGAGTGGCAGTTTGAGTCCAAGGGCAAGCTTCTGGCAGAAATCCTTCTTGTCATGGGAAGACCAGTCTTTGTTCTATTAAGTCTTCATTGATTGGATGAGGCTCACTCGCATTATGGAGCGTAATCTGCTTTATTCAATCTACCAATTTAAATGTTAATCTCATCCAAAAACACCTTCACAGAAACATCCTGAATAACATTTAACCAAATATCTGGGTATCATTGCCCAGCCAAGTTGATGCATAAAATTAAGCATGACATGCTGTTAAGGGGGGATGTTTTACATTTTAGTGCTTGTTCAGACTTTGGGGGAGCCAAAGTCCAAGAATTTATGGAGAAGAAAGAAACTCGATTAAAATTTAGTCAAAATAAAGCAGAGGGTAAGAAATATACAATTGTGAGCACTTGGTCACTTCTTTGCTTTCAAACTTCAGTTTCCTGGATATGTTTGTCAGATTCGATACAGAGTAAGTACTTGATAAGACCATATGTTTACTATCATAACTAACACTTCTAGCTTCATGTCCTAGCTTCATTGTAAATGAGATAAGGGCACTGGAAGAGCTCACTGAAGAACTATTTTGAAGGGATGGTAATTCAGTAGGTTAGGTAAAGAAATTAAAACATGAAGTAGATGTTTCAAAAATACAACCAAGGTGAAAGGCTCGAAGAGTTTCAAAGATCCCATAAATAGTAGTGATATTAGATGACATATTTCATTAAGGATCAGGAATGCTTAGACATTCAACAGTTATTATGTATTTACTATGGGGTGGCACTGTGCAAAGCAATGGCTATTCGCATAAGGTTGAAAAAATGGAGACTCTTCCCTGATATTGTAGAGGTTACAGTAATAGTAGGGAGAGAGACACATGAGTGTATCATAAAACTCCACGTCACTTGAGTGTCACCAAAAAAATGAATTGCTTACTTTCAGGTATATATATGTAAGCATGCATGCAAAGATATACTATGTATATAATATATATGCCAATAAGTGTTTTATCTTTCAAGTCAATCAAAGTAATAATATGGGGGGAGCTTCAAGATGGCGGAAGAGTAAGACGTGGAGATCGCCTTCCTCCCCACAAATACATCAGAAATACATCTACATGTGGAACAACTCCTACAGAACACCTACTGAACACTGGGAGAAGACCTCAGACCTCCCAAAAGGCAAGAAACTCCCCACGTACCTGGGTAGGGCAAAAAAAAAAAAAAAAGAAAGAAAGAAAAAACAGAGACAAAAGAATAGGGAGGAGACCTGCACCAGTGGGAGGGAGCTGTGAAGGAGGAGAAGTTTCCACACACTAGAAAGCCACTTTGTGGGCACAGACTGGGGGTGGTGGAGGGGTGAAGCTTCAGAGCCACGGAGGAGAGCGCAGCAACAGGGGTGTGGAGGGTGGAGCAGAGAGATTCCCTTACAGAGAATTGGTGCCGACCAGCACTCACCAGCCTAAGAGGCTTGTCTGCTCACCCACCAGAATGGGTGGGGGCTGGGAGCTAAGGCTCGGGCTTCGGAGATCAGATCCCAGGGAGAGGACTGGGGTTGGCTGTGTGAACACAGCCTGAAGGGGGCTATAGTGCAACAGCTAGCTGGGAGGGAGTCCAGGAAAAAGTCTGGAGCTGCCAAAGAGGCAAGAGACATTTTCTTGCCTCTTTGCTTCCTGGTGTGCAAGGGGAAGGGATTAAGAGCGCCACTGAAAGGAGATCCACAGACGGGTGTGAGCTGCGGCTATCAGTGCGGACCCCAGACACGGGCATGAGACGCTAAGGCTGCTGATGCAGCCCCCAAGAAGCCTATGTGCAAGCACAGGTCACTAACCACACCTCCCCTCGTGGGAGCCTGTGCAGCCCACCACTGAAAGGGTCCCGTGATTCAGGGACAACTTCCCTGGAAGAACACACGGCACGCCTCAGGCTGGTGCAATGTCACACTGGCCTCTGCAGCCGCAGGCTTGCCCTGAACTCCGTACCCCTCCTTCCCACCAACCTGAGTGAGCCAGAGCCCCCAAAGCAGCTGCTCCTTTAACCGCATCCTGTCTGAGCGAAGAAAAGACGCCCTCAGGCAACCTACGCACAGAGGCGGGGCCAAATCGAAAGCTAAACAACGGGAGCTGTGCGAACAAAGAAGAGAAAGGGAAATCTTTCCCAGCAGCCTCAGAAGCAGCAGATTAAAGCTCCACAATCAACCTGATGTACCCTGCATCTGTGGAATACCTAAATAGACAATGAATCATCCCAAATTGAGGAGGTGGACTTTGGGAGCAACAATATATATATACACTTTCCCCTTTTTCTCTTTTTGTGAGTGTGTATGTGTATGCTTCTGTGTGTGATTTTTGTCTGTATAGCTTTGCTTCTACCATTTGTCCTAGGGTTCTGTCTGTCCGTTTTTTGTGGGTTTTTTTAGTATAGCTTTAGCACTTGTTATCATTGGTGGATTTGTTTTTTGGTTTGATTGCTCTCTTCTTTCTTTCTTTCTTTTTCTTTTTAATTACTTAAAAAAATTTTAATAATTTTTTTTATTTTCATAATGTTATTTTATTCTATTTTACTTTCTTTTATTTTACTTCATTTTATCTTCTTCTTTCGTTCTTACTTTCTTTTCTCCATTTTATTCTGAGCCATGTGGAGGACAGGCTTTTGGTGCTCCAGCCAGGGGTTGGGGCTATGCCTCTGAGGTGGGAGACCCAAGTTCAGGACTCTGCCCCACAAGACACCTCCCACCTCCACGTAATATCAAATGGTGAAAATCTCCCAGAGATCTCCATCTCAATGCCAGATCCAGCTCCATGCCACAACCAGCAAGCTATAATGCTGGAAACCCTAAGCCAAACAACTGGCAAGACAGGAACACAACCCCATCCATTAGGAGAGAGGCTGCCTAAAATCATAAAAACACGAGAGACACCCCAAAACACAACACCAGATGTGGACCTGCCCACCAGAAAGATAAGATCCAGCCTCATCCACCAGAACACAGGCACTAGTCTGCTCCACCAGGAAGCCTACACAAACCACTGAACCAACATTAGCCACTGGGGACAAACACCAAAAACAACAGGAACTAGGAGCCTGCAGCCTGTGAAAAGGAGACCCCAAACACAGTAAGTTAAGCAAAATGAGAAGACAGAGAAACACACAGCAGATGAAGGAGCAAGGCAAAAACCCAACACACCTAACAAATGAAGAGGAAATAGGCAGTGGACCTGAAAAAAAAAATCAGAATAATGAGAGTAAAAATGATCCAAAATCTTGGAAATAGAATGGAGAAAATACAAGAAACATTTAGCCAGGACCTTGAAGAGCTAAAGAGCAAACAAACAGTGATGAACAACAAAATAAATGAAATTAAAACTTCTCTACAAGGGATCAATAGCAGAATAACTGAGGCAGAAGAACGGGTAAGTGATCTGGAAGATAAAATAGTAGAAATTACTACTGCAGAGCAGAATAAAGAAACAAGAATGTAAAGAATTGAGGACAGTCAAAGAGAATTCTGGGACAACATTAACCACACCAACTTTCAAATTATAGGGGTCCCAGAAGAAGAGAAAAAGAAAGGAACTGAGAAAATATTTGAAGAGACTATAGTTGAAAACGTCCCTAACATGGGAAAGGAAATAGTTAATCAAGTCCAGGAAGCACATAGAGTCCCATACAGGATAAATCCAAGGACAGACATGCCAAGACACATATTAATGAAACTATCAAAAATTAAATACAAAGAAAGTATGTTAAAAGAAGCAAGGGAAAAACAACAAATAACACACAAGGGGATCCCCATAAGGTTAACAGCTGATCTTTCAGCAGAAACTCTGCAAGCCAGAATGGAGTGGCAGGACATGTTTAAAGTGATGAAGGAGAAAAACCTACAACCAAGATGACTCTACCCAGCAAGGATCTCATTCAGATTCAATGGAGAAATTAAAACCTTTACAGACAGCAAAAGCTAAGAGAATTCAGCACCACCAAACCAGCTCTAAAACAAACGCTAAAGGATGTCTCTAGGCAAGAAACACAAGGGAAGGAAAAGACCTACAATAACAAACCCAAAACAATTAAGAAAATGGTAATAGGAACATACATATCGATAATTACCTTTAATGAAATGGATTAAATGCTCCAACCAAAACACACAGACTGGCTGGATGGATACAAAAACAACACCCATATATATGCTGTTTACAAGAGACCCACCTCAGACCTAGGGACACATACAGACTGAAAGTGAGGGGATTGAAAAAGATATTCCATGCAAATGGAAATCAAAAGAAAGCTGGAGTAGCAATGCTCATATCAGAAAAAATAGACTTTAAAACAAAGACTATTGCAAGAGACAAAGACGGACACTACATAATGGTCAAGGGATGAATCCAAGAAGAAGTTATAACACTTGTAAATATTTATGCACCCAACATAGGGGTACCTGAATACATAAGGTGAACACTAACAGCCATAAAAGGGGAAATCGACAGTAACACAACCATAGTACGGAACTTTACACCCGACTTTAACCAATGCAGAGATCATCCAAAATGAAAATTAATAAGGAAACACAATCTTTAAATGATACATTAAACAAGATGTACTTAATTGATATTTATAGGACATTCCATCCCAAAACAACAGAATACACATTCTTCTCAAGTGCTCATGGAACATTCCCCAGGATAGATCACACCTTGGGTTACAAATCAAGCCTTCATAAATTAAAGGAAATTGAAATGGTATCAAGTATCTTTTCCGACCACAATGCTATGAGACTAGATATCAATTACAGGAAAAAATCTGTAAAAAATATAAACATATGGAGGCTAAACAATACACTACTTAATAACCAAGAGATCACTGAATAAATCAAAGAGGAAATCAAAAACTACCTAGAAACGAATGACAATGAAAACACAACAACACAGAACCTTTGGGATGCAGCAAAAGTAGTTCTAACAGGGAAGTTTATAGCAATACAATCTTACCTTAAGAAACAAGACACATCTCTAATAAAAAACCTAAACTTATACCTAAAGCAAGTAGAGAAAGGAGAACAATAAAACCCAAAGTTAGCAGAAGGAAAGAAATCATAAAGATCATATCAGAAATAAATGAAAAAGACATGAAGGAAATGATAGCAAAGATCAATAATACTAAAAGCTGGTTTTTGAGAAGAGAAACAAAATTGATAAACCATTAGCCAGACTCATCATGAAAACAAGGGAGAAGACTGAAATCAATAGAATTAGAAATGGAAAAGGAGAAGTAACAAATGACACTGCAGCAATAAAAAGGATCATGAGAGATTACTACAAGCAATTCTATGTCAATAAATTGGACCACCTGGAAGAAGTGGACAAATTCTTAGAAATGCACAACGTTCTGAGACTGAAACAGGAATAAATAGAAATTATGAACAGACCAATCACAAGCACTGAAATTGAAACTGTGATTAAATCTTCCAACAAACAAAAGGCTAGGACCAGAGGGCTTCACAGGCGAATTCCATCAAACATTTAGAGAAGAGCTAACACCTATCCCTCTCAACCTTTTCCAAAATATAGCAGAGGGAGGAACACTCCCAAACTCATTCTACGAGGCCACCATCACCCTGATACCAAAACCAGACAATGATGTCACAAAGAAAGAAAACTACAGGCCAATATCACTGATGAACATACATGTAAAAATCCTCAACAAAATACTAGCAAACACAATCCAACAGCACATTAAAATGATCATCCTCCATTATAAAGTGGGGTTTATCCCAGGAATGTAAGGATTCTTCAATATATGCAATTCAATCAATGTGATACACCATATTAACAAATTGAAGGAGAAAAACCATATGATCATCTCAATAGATGCAGAGAAAGCTTTCGTCAAAATTCAACACCAATTTATGATAAAAAGCCTCCAGAAAGTAGGCACAGAGGGAACTTTCCTCAACATAATAAAGGCCATATATGACAGACCAACAGCCAACATCATCCCTAATGGTGAAAAAATGAAACCATTTCCTCTAAGATCAAGATCAAGACAAGGTGGCCCACTCTCACCACTATTATTCAACATAGATTTGGAAGTTTTAGCCACAGCAGTCAGAAAAGAAAAAGAAACAAAAGGAATCCAAACCGGAAATGAAGAAGTAAAGCTGTCACTGTTTGCAGATGACATGATACTATACATAGAGAATCCTAAAGATACTACCAGAAAACTACTAGAGCTAATCAATGAATTTGGTAAAGTAGCAGGATACAAAATTAATGCACAGAAATCTCTGGCATTCTTATATACTAATGATGAAAAATCTGAAAGTGAAATCAAGAAAACACTTCCTTTTACCATTGCACAAAAAGAATAATATATCTAGGAATAAACCTACCTAAGGAGACAAAAGACCTATATACAGAAAATTATAAGACACTGATGAAAGAAATTAAAGATGATAAAAATAGATGGAGAGATATACCATGTTCTTGGATTGGAGGAATCAACACTGTGAAAATGACTATACTACCCAAAGCAATCTATAGATTCAAAGGAATCCCTACCAAACTACCACTGGCATTTTTCACAGACTTAGAACAAAAAATTTTCACAATTTGTATGGAAACAAAAGAGACCCTGATAGCAAAGCAATCTTGAGAAAGTAAAACAGAGCTGAAGGAATCCGGCTCTCTGACTTCACACTATACTACAAAGCGACAGTAATCAAGACAGTATGGTAGTGGCACAAAAACAGAAATATAGATCAATGGAACAGGATAGAAAGCCCAGAGATAAACCCACACACATATGGTCACCTTACCTTTGATAAAGGAGGCAAGAATATACAGTGGATAAAACACAGCCTCTTCAATAATTGCTGCTGGGAAAACTGGACAGCTACATGTAAAAGAATGAAACTAGAACACTCCCTAACACCATACACAAAAATAAACTCAAAATGGATTAAAGACCTAAATGTAAGGCCAGACACCATCAAACTCTTAGAGGAAAACATAGGCAGAACCCTCTATGACATACATCACAGCAAGGTCTTTTTTGACCCACCTCCTAGACAAATGGAAATAAAAATAAACAAATGAGACTTAATGAAACTTAAAAGCTTTTGCACAACAAAGGAAATCATAAACAGGACAAAAAGACAACCCTCAGAGTGGGAGAAAATATTTGCAAATGAAGCAACTGACAAAGGATTAATCTCCAAAACATACAAGCAACTCATGCAGCTCAATATCAAAAAAACAAATAACCCAATCCAAAAATGGGCAGAAGACCTAAACAGACATTTCTTCAAAGAAGATATACAGATTGCCAATAAACACATGAAAGAATGCTCAACATCATTAATCATTAGAGAAATGCAAATCAAAACTACAATGAGATATCACTCACACCAGTCAGCATGGCCATCATCAAAAAATCTACAAACAATAAATGCTGGAGAGGGTGTGCAGAAAAGGGAACCCTCTTGCACTGTTGGTGAGAATGTAAATTGATACAGCCACTATGGAGAACAGTATGGAGGTTCCTTAAAATACTAAAAATAGAACTACCATACGACCCAGCAATTCCATTACTGGGCATATTCCCTGAGAATACCATAATTCAAAAAGAGTCATGTACCAAAATATTCACTGCCGCTCTATTTACAGTAGCGAGGACATGGAAGCAACCTAAGTGTCCATCATTGGATGAATGGATAAAGAAGATGTGGCACATATATACAATGCAATATTACTCAGCCATAAAAAGAAACAACATTGAGTTAGTTGTAGTGAGGTGGATGGATCTAGATTTGTCATACAGAGTGAAGTAAGTCAGAAAGAGAAAAACAAATACCACATGCTAACACCTATATATGGAATCTAAAAAAAAAAATGGTCATGAAGAACCTAGGGGCAAGACGGGAGTAAAGACACAGACCTACTTGAGAATGGACTTGAGGATACGGGGAGTGGGAAGGGTAACCTGGGATGAAGTGAGAGAGTGGCATGGTCATATATACACTACCAAATGTAAAACAGATAGCTAGTGGGAAGCAGCCACATAGCACAGGGAGATCAGCTTGGGGCTTTGTGACCACCTAGAGGGGTGGGATAGGGAGGGTGGGAGGGAGGGAGACACAAGAGGGAAGAGATATGGTGACATATGTATAAATTATTCACTTTGTTATAAAGCAGAAACTAACACATCATTGTAAAGCAATTATACTCCAATAAAGATGTTTTCAAAAAAAGCATTAATATGAACTCTAGCTTGGAATTATAAAATGGTTCATAAGACTGGAAAGAAAAAAATACTTACTTTTTCTTGTAATTATATGATCTTTCATATCTTTCTCATAGAATTGTCCCTTTGCCTGGAATACTTCTTATCCCACTTATGTTCACATGGCCAAATCCTACTCATCTTTCAAGATACAATTCAAATATCACTTTCTCTGTGACGATTTCCTTTATCTCTGGCTCAAGCTGTTAACTGTTCCTTAATCTGTTCCCATAGCACTTTGCAAACAGGTTTTTATTTCTTTCCGTGTTAGGTTGAATATACTTGTTTACTCATATCTCTTCCACCAAACTATTAGCTAGCTACTTGAGAATAGCCACAGTGTCTTTCTGAGCTTTGCAAATTAGAGCTTAGCACAGCGTCTGCTGATAAAAAAGAAGTGTACTGAGTGAAGGAATGAATATATAAATGAATCTTCATGTCATACAATTGAATGGTATGTTGCTTGGATGGCTGATGTGTTTATCAGTCAAAATCACCTGGATTATGTTGTAGGTACAGGTTTAAAACAACAGAGATTTATTTATACCTCACACTGATCCACAGTGAAGATCTTTTCATCATAATCACTCAGAATTTACAGAACAGCCAATGTCATGAATTTTACTGGTTACCATGCTAGAAAAAAACAGAAATAATTAAAGGGTTTCACACAAAAATTAAATGTTAGGATCAGAATGGAGACTTGCTATGTCCACTCACAATCCTCTGGCAAAGCTGGTCTTCAGGCCACACCGAATCACAAAGAAGCCAAGAAAATAACAATCTTACCATTTGCCTGGGAGAAAAGAGCCAGTAAGCAGCACTAATGACTGCTGCACTTGACAACCAGCAACAAATATGTTTCTTGAATTCAGAAAGTCATCTTATGCATCAGCAGAAAACATATGTTTCAAAGTCATAAGGGAAATTCTAGGGGGAGAATTGATCTTGGGACACTGTATTCAAATTCAGTCTAAAAGCCCTGTCTTTTCTATAGCACTGTGAAATAATATCTTAATATTCTCTAATGTTCATTATTATCCTTTTAAAAATCTCATGCTTTTTATTCCAGTTCATGTCAAATTTTTGGCCAATAATTTGCTAGAATTTTCAACTGTAGTCTAAATATTCTAAAAATATTGTTATGGGAATATCACGAGGCAATGGCAAAACACTAATATTATAATTTGACATTGCTCTAAGAAGTAGTTAACCTATTCCCCTTTACATCAGACACTCATTTTAATTGCTATAAATTAATTGTTTAGGGCCTGATTTCACAAAGCTGTGTTAGAATCTGACCTATTTAAACAGGCTTTGTATACAGAACTGTTAACCAGGTTAGAGAAGGGTAGTAGATAAGATCATAGAAACCAAATCCAGAGAGCACAATTTCTATATCTTCCCCCAAATAGTGGTACCACATACAGTATGATACAAATAATTTTACAAAATAATTTTATAAATACGGTAATAGCAATAGGCAGTGTGACACAGGGAGAAGAGGCTTAGTCTTGGATCTAGAAGATCTGATTTTCTCAGCCCCTCTTATTTTAAGCTGTATAATTTTGAAACCTTCTCAAACTTTTCAAAGCCTCGGTTTTATGTGAAATGAGGACACTAATATTCTATCTCACTCCTAGGACTCTTTAAAGACTCGTTTGAGATAATATATATGAAGAACCTGTAAAACATAAATGTCATATTATTATTAGTACTTATATAACAGTCTACCTCAAAAAACACTTAGGACACAAGATATTAGGTTCCATACTTCTCATCAATATTTTAAGAAAGAAGAATGGAGGGAGGAGACAAGATGGTGGAGTAGAAGGACTTGAGCTCACCTCCTCTCACAAAAACGCCAAAATCACAACTAACTGCTGAACAACAATTGACAAAAAAGACTGAAACCTACCAAAAAAGATATTCTACATCCAAAGACAAAGAAGAAGCCACAACAACATGGTAAAAGGGGCACTTCTGTGATATAATCAAATCCCATACCTGCCAGGTGGGCGACCCACAAACTGGAAAATAATTATATCACAGACGTTCTCCCACAGGAGTGAGAGTTCTGAGTCCCACATCATGCTCCGCAGTCTGGGGTCTGGCATTGGAGGAGGAGTGCCTATAGCATTTGGCTCTGAAGGTCAGTGAGGCTTCAGAGCAGGAGTTCCACAGGATGTGGGGAAAGAGAGACTCCACTCTTGGAGTACACACACAAGGTTTCACATGCACTGGGACCCAGGGTAAAGCAGTGACTCCATAGGAGCATGAGCAGACCTACCTGTGTGTCTTGGAGAGTCTCCTGGGGAGGTGGGGGTCAGCTGTGGCTCACTGTGGGGGCAAGGACAGTGGTAGCTGAGGTCCTTGGGAATATTCATCAGTGTGAGCTCTCACAGAGGTCGTCATTTTGGCACTGAGGCCTGGCCCCACTCAACAGCCTGCAGGCTCCAGTGCTGGAATGCCTCAGGCCAAAGAACCAACAAGGTGGGAACACAACCCTATGCATCAACAGACAGGGTGGCTAAAGCCATACTAAGCTCAACAGCCACCTATAAACACACTCCTGGACACGGCCCTGCCTACCAGAGGGACAAGACCCAGCTCCACATACCAGTGGGCAGAACACAGTTCCTCCCCACTGGGAAGCCTGTGCAAGCCCCTGGACCAACCTCATCCACCAAGGGGCAGACACCAGAAGCAAGAGGAACTACAATCCTGCAGAAGGCAGAATGGAGAATACAAACAGAAATTCAGAAAAAGTGAGAAGGCAGAAAAATATATTCCAGACAAAGGAAGAAGATAAAACCCCAGAAGAACAACTAAGTGAAGTGGAGATAGGCAAACTGCTGGGAAAAGAATACAGAATAATGATAGTAAAGATGACCCAAGATCTCAGGAAAAGAATGGAGGTACAGATTTTGAAGATACAAGAAGTGTTTAACAAATTGCTACAAGATTTAATGCATGAACAAACAGAGATAAACAATACGAAAATTGAAATGAAAAATACACTGGAAAGAATCAATAGCAGAAAAAATGAGGCAGAAGAACGAATACATGAGCTGGAAGACAGATTGGTAGAAATAACTGCCACAGAACATAATAAAGAAAAAAGAAGGAAAAGAAAAGAGGACAGTCTAAGAGACCTCTGGTACAACATTAAACACACCAACATTTGCATTATAGGGGTCCCAGGGACATGGGAAAGCTCACTGGTAAAGGCAAACATACAGTAAATGTAGGAAATCATCCACACACAAATATGAAATCAAACCCAGTAATTATGAAAGGAGGAAAGTACAAATGCAAGATATTGGAAATGCATTTGAAATTAAGAGACCAGCAACTTAAAACAATCTTGTACAGTACATCCCCTACATATAAACCTTCAAGTTGCAAACATTCAAAGATGCAAATGTGTGTTCATATGTCCAATCACATAAGGTATGAGTGAAATTGCAGCTTGCCCTCTGTCTCCTATTGCTGATGATCCTTCAGCTTTACCATCTCCTACCTTCTCTCTTGCCAATTTTATTCAACATAGTATTGGAAGTCCTAGCCATGGCAATCAGAGAAGACAAAGAAATAAAAGCATCCAAATTGGAAAAGAAGTAAAACTGTCACTGTTTGCAGATGAGATGATACTATACATAGGAAATCCTAAAGATGTTACCAGAAAACTACTAGAGCTCATCAATGAATTCGGTAAGGTAGCAGGATAAAAAAATAATACACAGAAATCTGTTGCATTTCTATACACCAACAATGAAAGATCAGAAAGAGAAATTAAGAAAACAATCCCATTTACCACTGTATCAAAAAGAATAAAATACCTAGGAATAAACAAACCTAAGGAGGCAAAACACGTGTACTCTGAAAACTATAAGATGCTGATGAAAGAAATCGAAGGTGACACAAACAGATGAAAAGATATACCATGTTCTAGATTGGAATAATCAATATGGACAAAATGACTATACTACCCAAGGCAATCTACAGATTCAATGCAATCCCTATCAAATTACCAATGGCATTTTTCACAGATCTAGAACAAAAAAACAAATAATTTGTATGGAAACACAAAGGACCCTGAATAGGCAAAGCAATCCTGAGAAAGAAAAACAGAACTGGATGACTCTGACTTCAGTCTCCCTGACTTTAAGCTATACTACAAAGCTAAAGTAATTAAACCAGTATGATACTGGCACAAAAACAGAAATATAGATCAATGGAATAGGACAGAAAGCCCAGAAATAAAACCATGCACCTATGGTCAGTTTATCTATGATAAAGGAGGCAAGAATACACAACGGAGAAAAGACAGTCTCTTCAATGAGTGGTGCTGGGAAAACTGGACTGCTACATTTAAAAGAATGAAATTACAACATTCTCTAACACTATACACACACACAAAAAAAAACTCAAAGTGGATTAAAGACCTAAATGTAAGACTGGATACTATAAAATGCTTAGATGAAAACATAGGCAGAACACTCTTTGACATAAATCGCAGCAGTATCATTTTGGTTCCACCTCCTAGAGTAATGAAAATAAAAGCATAAAATAAACAAATGAGACCTCATTAAACTTAAAAAGTTTTTGCACAGAAAAGCTAACAATAAACAAAGACAACCCACAGAATGGGAAAAATATTTGCAAAGAAAGTGACCAACAAGGTATTAACCTCCAAAATATTCAAACAGCTCATGCAGTTCTATATATAAAAAAAAAAAATCAAAAAACGGGCAGAAGATCCAAAAAGACATTTCTCCAAAGAAGACATACAGATGGCCAAAAAGCATATGAAAAGATGCTCAACATTGCTAATTTTTAGAGAAATGCAAATTAAAACTACAGTGAGGTATCACCTCACCCCAGTCAGAATGCCCATCATCAAAAACTCTACAAACAATAAATGCTGGAGAGGGTGTGGAGAAAAGTGAACCCTACTACACTGTTGGTGAGAATGTAAATTGGTAAAACCACTATGGAGAACAGTATGGAAGTTCCTTAAAAAACTTAAAATAAAACTACCATATGATTCAGCAATCCCACTCCTGGGTACGTATCCAGATAAAACCATAATTCAAAAACATACATGCACCCCAATGTTCATTGCAGCCCTATTTACAATAGCCAAGACATGGAAGGAACCTAAATGGTCATCAACAGAGGAATGGATATAGAAGATGTGGTACATATATACAATGGAATATTACTCAGCCATTAAAAAGAATGAAATAATACCATGTGAAGCAACATGGATGGACCTAGAGGAATCTAAAAAGCTGATACAAATGAACTGGTTTATGAAACAGAAACAAACTCACAGGCTGCAAAAACGAACTTATGCTTACCAAAGGGGAAAGGTGGGGGATAATTTAGGAGTTTGGGATTATCATATACACACTACTATATATAAATAGATAATCAACAAGGACCTACTGTATAGCACAGGTATCTCTACTCAATATTCTGTAATAATCTATATGGGAAAAGAATCTGAAAAAGAATGGATATATGTATATGTTTAACTGAACCACTTTGCTGTACACCTGAAACTAACAACATTGTAAATCAACTATACCCCAATATAACATAAAAATTAAATTAAAAAATACATTTTAAGTATATTAAAGAATAAATAAATAAAAATTTTAAAAGAAACATAAAAAAAGAATGACATTAGTTTATAACTTACTTAAGATCAGAAACCAAAGAATGAAACTATTTTGTATGATATTGTACTGGTAGATACATGACACTACATGTTTGTCAAAACCTGTAGAAATTTACAATACAAAGAAGAAACATTAATGCATGTAGATATTTAAAATATCATCTAGGAATTCAGCAGATCCCAGGATGAAATGCAGAATGTGACAAAATAATCTAAGTGTATTATGGAATGTATGAAACCTCATTGAAGGAGATGGGGGAAAGGTGCTTACCTTAGTAACTTTTTAAATGAGTAGAGAATAAGACTAAAGGCAAAAGACACAGCACTGTACTCTTGATTGAGTTGATTAAGTTATTTCCTTTAGGCATACATGTTAACAATTCTGAAATTGCTACACGTGTATACTGGGATTCCATAAACAAGTAAACAGTGGATGGTGCAAGTCAGGCTTTTCACTGTTGGAATGGCAGTTTACAGATAAACCAAAGGGGAAAGCTAGAATGAATCATATTATACTCAAATAGAGTTAGAGACAGAATAAGCTCATGTTTAGATTACTATAGATACTGATCAATAAATTAAAAATAATTATCAGTACATGTGTATACAGGGGTTTGTATAAACAGATATATTTCCAAGTTCTCTCTGTACACTGAGAAGACCTAGAAGCAACAACACCCCAGTAGCAACAAGCATACCTAGTGTCCAGATACTAATTTCTATGCCATTATCCAATGAAAGGAACCAAGACTCCTTGGAGAAAAGGCTGATTCTAGTACTAGAGACTGGAATATGTAAAATGAACTTAGAGCACCTTATACTGCCAGAAGTAAAAAAGTGCACAAAAAATAAAACAATAGGAGTTCATCATATCAATGCAGAAGTCAACTGAAAGGATGCTCAATGGCTAAAACTAGAACAATTTGAGCCAAAAAAAAGAAAATACTGGACTATAACCCAAAGTATAAAATTAATATCCATGAATCCACACTGATATAAATGAATGATTAAATAATTGAGTTAAAAAAATCTTTAATGGAGTATTCCAAACCATTTATGTAGACATTCTGTAATAAAGATGGGTGAACATAACGTCCCACTCCTTAAATATGAGTGGCACAACCTATGGCATAGAAGCAGCACTACTGACAATAGCCAAAAGGTAGAAGCAACTCAAATGTCTATCAACAGATATATGGATAAAAAAAAATGTGGTAAATCCATATAATGGAATATTATTCAGCTTTAAAAAGGAAGGAAATATTGTCATTCACAACAACGTGGATGAACCCAGAGGACATTACGCTAAGTGAAATAAGCCACACACAAAAGGGTAAACATTCTATGACTTCTCTTATATGAGGGGTCAAGTGTAGTCAAACTCATATAAACAGAAAGTAGAATGGTGCAGCCAGTGGGGGGAAAAAAAAACACATTCACAGAAAGATAGACAAGATGAAAAGGCAGAGGGCTATGTACCAGATGAAGGAATAAGATATAACACAAGAAAAACAACTAAATGTAATGGAGATAGGCAACCTCCCAGAAAAAGAATTCAGAATAATGATAGTGAAGATGATCCAGGACCTTGGAAAAAGAATGAAGGCAAAGATGGAGAAGATGCAAGAAATGTTTAACAAAGATCTAGAAGAATTAAAGAACAAACAGAGATGAACAATAAAATAGCTGAAATGAAAAATACATTAGAAGTAATGAATAGCAGAATAACTGATGCAGAAGAACAGATAAGTGACCTGCAAGACAGAATGGTGGAATTCACTGCTGTGGAATAGAATAAAGAAAAAAGAATGAAAAGAAAACAAGACAGCCTAAGAAACCTCTGGGACAATTAAACACAACAACATTCACATTATAGAGGACCCAGAAGGAGAAGAGAGAGAGAAAGGACCCGAGAAAATATTTGAAGAAATTATAGTCAAAAACTTCCCTAACATGGGAAAGAAAACAGCCACCCAAGTCCAGGAAGTGCAGAGAGTCCCATATAGGATAAACCCAAGGAGAAACATACCGAGACATATAGCAATCAAACTGGCAAAAATTAAAGACAAAGAAAAATTATTGAAAGCAGCAAGGGAAAAATGACAAATAACATACAAAAGAACTCCCATAAGGTTAACAGCTGATTTCTCAGCAGAAACTCTACAAGCCAGAAGGGAGTGGCATGACATATTTAAAGTGATGAAAGAGAAGAACCTAAAATCAAGATTACTCTACTCAGCAAGGACCGCATTCAGATTTGATGGAGAAATCAAAAGTTTTACAGACAAGCGAAAGCTAGGAGAATTCAGCACCACCAAACCAACTCTACAACAAATGCTAAAGGAACTTTTATAAGTGGGAAACACAAGAGAAGAAAAGGACCTACAAAAACAAACCCAAAGCAATTAAGAAAGTGGTAATAGGAACATACATATCGATAATTATTGCAAACGTGAATGGATTAAATGCTCCAACAAAAAGACACAGGCTTGCTGAATGGATACAAAAACAAGACTCAGGGCTTCCCTGGTGGGGCAGTGGTTGAGAGTCCGCCTGCCAATGCAGGGGACGTGGGTTCGTGCCCCGGTCCGGGAAGATCCCACATGCCGCGGAGTGGCTGTGTCCATGAGCCATGGCCTCTGAGCCTGCACATCCGGAGCCTGTGCTCCACAACAGGAGAGGCCACAGCAGTGAGAGGCCCTCATATGGAAAAAAAAAAAAAGAAGACAAAACTCATATATGCTGTCTACAAGAGACCAACTTCAGACCTAAGGACACATATAGACTGAAAGTGAGGGGATGGAAAAAGATATTCCATGCAAATGGAAATCAAAAGAAAGCTGGAGTAGCAATACTCATATCAGATAAAATAGACTTTAAAATAAAGAATGTTACAAGAGACAATGAAAGACACTACATAATGATCAAGGGATCAATCCAAGAAGAAGATATAACAATTATAAATATATATGCACCCAACATAGGAGCACCTCAATACATAATACAACTGCTGACAGGTATAAAAGAGGAAATCAATAGTAACACAATAATAGTGGGGGACTTTAACACCTCACTTACACCAATGGACAGATCCTCCAAAGAGAAAATTAATAAGGAAACACGAGCTTTAAATAACACAATAGACCTGATAGATTTAATTGATATTTATAGGACATTCCATCCAAAAATAGCAGATTAAACTTTCTTCTCAAGTGCGCAAAGAACATTCTCCAGGATAGATCACATCATGGGTCACAAATCAAGCCTCAGTAAATTTAAGAACATTGATATCATATCAAGCATCTTTTATGACCACGATGTTATAAGATTAGAAATCAATTTACAGGGAAAAAATGTAAAAAACACAAACACATGGAGGCTAAACAATATGTTACTAAATAACTAAGACACCACTGAAGGAATCAAAGAGGAAATCAAAAAATACCTAGAGACAAATGACAATGAAAACATAATGACCCAAAACCTATGGGATGCGGCAAAAGCAGTTCAAAGGGGGAAGTTTATAGCTATACAAGCCTACATCAAGAAACAAGAAAAATCTCAAATAAATAATTTTACCTTACACCTAAAGGAGCTAGAGAAAGAAGAACAAACAAAACCCAAAGTTAGCAGAAGGAAAGAAATCATAAAGATCAGAGCAGAAATAAATGAAATAGAAACAAAGAAAACAATAGCAAAGATCAATAAAACTAAAAGCTGGTTCTTTGAGAAGATAAACAAACTTGATAAACCATTAGCCAAACTCATCAAGAAAAGGAGGGAGAGGACTCAAATCAATAAAATTAGAAATGTAAAAGAAGTTACAACAGACACCGCAGAAATACAAAGCATCCTGAGAGACTACTACAAGCAACACTTTGCCAATAAAATGGACAACCTGGAAGAAATGGACAAATTCTTAGAAAGGTATAACGTTCCAAAACTGAACCAGGAATTAATAGAACATATGAACAGACCAATCACAAGTAATGAAATTGAAACTGTGATTCAAATTCTTCCAACAAACAGAAGTCCAGGACCAGATGGCTTCACAGGTGAATTTTATCAAACATTTAGAGAAGAGCTAACACCCAAACTTCTCAAACTCTTCACAAAAATTGCAGAGCAAGGAACTCTCCCAAACTCATTCTAGGAGGCCACCATCACCCTGATACCAAAACCACACAAAGATACTACAAAAAAAAAATTATAGACCAATATCACTGATGAATATATATGCAAAAATCCTCAGCAAAATACTAGCAAACAGAATCCAACAACACATTAAAAGGATCATACACCATGATCAATTGGGATTTATCCCAGGGATGCAAGGATTCTTCAATATATGCAAATCAATCAATGTAATATACCATATTAACAAACTGAAGAATAAAAACCATATGATCATCTCAATAGATGCAGAAAAAGCTTTTGACAAAATTCAACACCCAATTATGATAAAAACTCTCCAGAAAGTGGGCATAGAGGGAACCTACCTCAACATAATAAAGGCCATATATGACAAACCACAGCAAACATCATTCTCAATGGTGAAAAACAAAGCATTTCCTCTAACATCAGGAACAAGACAAGTATGTCCACTCTCACCACTATTATTCAACATAGATTTGTAAGTCCTAGACATGGCAATCAGAGAAGAAAAATAAATAAAAGGAATCCAAATAGGAAAAAAAGAAATAAAACTGTCACTGTTTGCAGATGACATGATACTATACATAGAGAATCCTACTGATGCCACCAGAAAACTACTAGAGCTAATCAATGAATTTGGTAAAGTTGCAGGATACAAAATTAATGCACAGAAGTCTCTTGCATTTCTATACACTAATGATGTAATATCTGAAAGGGAAATTAAGGAAACACTCCCATTTACCATTGCAACAAAAAGAATAAAATACCTAGGAATAAACCTACCAAGGGAGACAAAAGACCTGTATGCAGAAAACTATAAGACACTGATGAAAGAAATTAAAGATGATACCAACAGATGAAGAGATATACCATATTCTTGGATTGGAAGAATCAATATTCTGAAAATAACTATACTACCCAAAGCAATCTACAGATTCAGTGCAATCCCTAACAAATTACTAATGGCATTTTTTACAGAACTGGAACAAAAAATCTTAAAATTCGTATGGAGAGACAAAAGACCCTGAATAGCCAAAGCAGTCTTCAGGGAAAGAAATGGAGTTGGAGAAATCAGACTGCCTGACTTCAGACTATACTACAAAGCTACAGTAATCAAGACAATATGGTACTGGCACAAAAACATATAGATGGTCAACTATGGTCAACTAATCTATGACAAAGGAGGCAAGGATATACAATGGAGAAAAGACAGTCTCTTCAATAAATGGTGCTGGGAAAACTGGACAGCTACATGTTAAAGAATGAAATTAGAACACTCCCTAACACCATACACAAAAATAAACTCAAAATGGGTTAGATACCTAAATATAAGACTGGACGCTATAAAACTCTGAGAGGAAAACATAGGAAGAACTCTCTTTGGCATAAATCACAGCAAGATATTTTTTGATCCACCTCCTACAGTAATGGAAATAAAAACAAAAATAAATAAATGGGGCCTAATAAAACTTAAATGCTTTTGCACAGCAAAGGAAACCATAAATAAGATGAAAAGACAACCCTCAAAATGGGAGAAAATATTTGCAAATGAATCAATGGACAAAGGATTAATCTCCAAAATATATAAACAGCTCATGCAGCTCAATATTAAAAAAAAACAAACAACCCAATCCAAAAATGCACAGAATATATAAATAGACATTTCTCCAAAGAAGACATACAGATGGCCAAGAGGCACATGAAAAGCTGCTCAACATCACTAATTATTAGAGAAATGCAAATCAAAACTACAATGAGGTATCACCTCACACCAGTTAGAATGGGCATCATCAGAAAATCTACAAACAGCTAATGCTGGAGAGGGTGTGGAGAAAAGGGAACCCTGTTGCACTGTTGGTGGGAATGTCAATTGATACAGCCACTATGGAGAACACTATGGAGGTTCCTTAAAAAACTAAAAATAGAATCACCATATAACCCAGCAATCCCACTACTGGGCATATACCCAGAGAAAACCATAATTCAAAAAGACGCATGCACCCCAATGTTCATTGCAGCACTATTTACAATAGTCATGTCATGGAAGCAACCTAAATGCCCATTGACAGATGAATGGATAAAGAAGATGTGGTACATATATATAATGGAATATTACTCAGCCATGAAAAGGAATGAAATTGGGTCATTTATAGAGACATGGATGGATCTAGAGACTGTCATACAGAATGAAGTAAGTCAGAAAGAGAAAAAACAAATATCGTATATTAACGCATGTATGTGGAACCTAGAAAAATGATACAGATGAACCGGTTTCCCGGGAGAAATTGAGACACAGATGTAAAGAACAAACGTATGGACACCAAGGGGGGAATGCGGTGGGGTGTAGGGGTTTGGGGGGATGAATTGGGTGATTGGGAGTGACACGTATCCACTGATGTGTATAAAATTGATGACTAAAAAACCTGCTGTGTAAAAAAAAAAAAAAAAAGTAGAATCGTCGATGCCAGAGGCTCAGAGGAGAGGGAAATGAGGAGTTGTTGTTTAATGGTTATACAGTTTCAGTTTTGCAAATTTTCTGGAAATTGGTTGCACAACACTGTGAAAATATTTAACACAGCTGTACACTTAAATGTTTAAGATGGTAAATTCTGTCATATGTATTTTATCACAATTTTTCAAAATGTAGATGGTACATAGTGTTTTTCTTCAAAAAGTACAATATGAAAAGGCAGGAAGAATAACAATAACTTTACAGTGGTCAAACCTGACACATGCTGCCTGAACCAGGTGACTGAGGTGATTATCATCAGTGATAAGTCATGTTGATGCATGTACCATTGAGATGATGTGATAAAAATGGTACTTTACCTCTGTGGTCTTCTTCTCCAAAACCTACAATCCTAGTCTAATCATGAGAAAAACACGAGACAATCCCAAATTGATGAATATTCTACAAAATACCTGACCCGTACTCAAACTGTCAATGTCATCACAACAAGGAGAGTCTGAGAAACTATCACAGTCAAGAGAAGCCTAAGTGATATGATGACTAAATGTAATATCATATCCTATATGGATTTCTGAAACAAAAAGGATGCTAGTGAAAAACCTAAGTAATTCAAATAAAGTAGGGATTTTAGGTAATAATATTATATCAAAACAGTTTCCTTAGTTTTGACAAATGTATCAATAGTACTATAAGATGTTAACAATAGAGGGAAAAGAATATGAGATATATGGGGACCCTTTGTACTATTGTTTAAACTTTTCTATAAATCTAAAGCTATTCAAAAATTTGCAATATTTATTACTTTTTTTTAAAAGCAGACAATACAGATTCAAGACTCTGTACCCAATGAGATGTACATTTGTCAATGGTATTTGTAGCCAGAAGAAAAACATGTCTTGATATGTTATGTCCATTATCTTCAGTATTAGCAACTGAATTCAGTATAATTTGTGGGAGAACAGGCAACTATGTTCAGGGATTTAAGGGATACTGAAAATACCATTTTACTGCCTCCTCTCTCTTTTTCCTGTTACTTTTTCTGTGTTCAGCCATAACAAGAATACAGACTTGGTTCTGAATATGCTCTGTTTTAGAAATTATGTGGAATGGAGGCTTTGTGCTATGATAATAGTATATATATATATATATATATATATATATATATGGCATGCATGGTTAGGCAACTTACACAAATTGTTCCATTACTTTAATATTCCCCATGGACCTATGAGTGGGTGCTTACGAACTTCACTATTGTTGAGATGAAGACAATGAAACTCAGACAGGTTTAAGTACTGTAGCGGTCTGAAAAATGATCTCCCCAACGATGTCCTGCTATATGTAAGTGTTACCTTATACAGAAACAGGATCTTTGAAGATGTGATTAGGATCTCAATGACCTTGAGAAGGGGTGAATATCCTGGCATATCCAGGTGGGCTCTAAATTTAATCACAAGTGTCCTCATAAGAGGGAGGCAGAGGGAGATTTGGAACAGACAGAAGAGAAGACAATGTGGCCGCAGAGGCTGGGATCTGAGTGATGCAGACACAGCCAAGGAAGGCACACAGCCCTTCCAACACCTTGATTGCAGCCCAGTGACACTGATTTCAGACCACCAGCCTCCAGAAGTGTGAGAGAATAAATTTATGTTGTTTTAAGCCATGGAGCTCATGGTAATTTGTTATAAGCACCCAGAAGAAACTAATATAAGAGCCTCTGCCCAAATTCATTCAGTTTGTAAGTGGTGGAGCTAGTTTCTCAACTGGATTCTCCACCCTCTAGAGCCTATGCAATACTCCTTCTCATGCTATCTACAGGCATAGTATGTAAACTAATAAGCCACTTAGCTACACAGAAAATTTAGCTTCCATATGATATTTTTCCTAATTTCAGAGGCCTTCTAATACTCAAATTATCTAATAAATAGGTATTATTTTATGTCCAAAGTGTAAAGAAAAGAAATAAAAAAAGCATTTTTTGAAATTGCCAGATAACAGATTTCTGTTTCTACACATTCCTAGTGCTTCCAGATTTCCAAATTGCAGTACTGTATGTTCAGTGATTAGGCAAAAGAGAGCAGTTAATTTTCTTTTTGTGCTTACAGGTATATAAGCACATTAAGTAGAAATGTCAACTCGTCTCCTTCTCAACACCTATACTTGGAATTTTATTTCTTTAAATAAAACATCATTTATTTTCTCCAAGCAAAATACAGATAAAAATTAAATGCTTTTTTATTTCAAAAAATAGTTAAATGAATATAAATATTGTTGGCTGATTCTCATGAGCTTATATGAAGGAAAAGAGACATTAACAAATGCCCTGGAATTCTCTTTGAAACTGTTGTGGATAAAATACTTGCATCTTATTATTTTCATTATTTTAATTGTTAATAATTAGTGCCTTATAATTACATAATACTTTATAAATTATATAGGGTTTTTATATATATCATCTTATTTAACCCTCTCAACAACCTTCTTAGGTAAAGCGATGAAGACTAATACATTTATTTTTGCCCATTTTCCAGATATATCTATTTACTTTTTAAACTAACCAAGTTTACTTAGTTAGCATTTACTGAGACTAACCAAGTTTAAGTAATCTTCCCAGGTCACGTGGCTAGTAAAATACAAAATTGGGACTATAACACAGGTCTTCTGAACCTGAGTTCAGTTCTAAACCAGTTCTCCTTCCATCACTACAAAAATAACAACAACCATAACACAACAAAACATTGATTAGCCAAAACTCAACTAATTGCAACCCTTAATAATCACATTTTCGTCTCATGGTTATTAGGAGGAAGAGGTAAGTTCGTAACTAGCAGATAAGACGTATAAAACACAATAAAGTACTTTCTCTAGTAGATGCTGGTATCTAAAAGGTATATGTTCTCACCAAATCTCTCAAAACATATTTATTTACAGGTACAGTTATATTCACAAATCATTTATGTGAAGAATAATGGCCTAAGGCCTCTGTAAGAGGCTTAATCATCAAAGAATCAATTACCTTCACTAGATTACCATTATTGAGGTAGACTAACACCACTAAAATATATTTCATTGTTTTTTTTTGTTTGGTTTGTTTTGTTTTTCAGTACGCGGGCCTCTCACTGTTGTGGCCTCTCCCGTTGCGGAGCACAGGTCCGGACGCGCAGGCTCAGCAGCCATGGCTCACAGGCCCAGCAGCTCTGCAGCATGTGGGATCTTCCTGAACTGGGGCATGAACCCATGTCACCTGCATTGGCAGGCAGACTCTCAACCACTGCTCCACCAGGGAAGCCCAACAATGTAAATATTTATGCACCCAACATAGGAGCACCTCAATACATAAGGCAAATACTAACAGCCATAAAAGGGGAAATCGACAGTAACACAATCATAGTAGGGGACTTTAACACCCCACTTTCACCAATGGACATATCATCCAAAATGAAAATAAATAAGGAAACACAAGCTTTACATGATACATTAAGCAAGATGAACTTAATTGACATTTATAGGACATTCCATCCAAAAACAACAGAATAAACTTCCTTCTCAAGTGCTCATGGAACATTCTCCAGGATAGATTATATCTTGGGTCACAAATCAGCCTTGGTAAATTTAAAAAAATTGAAATCATATCAAGTATCTTTTCTGACCACAAAACTATGAGACTAGGTATCAAATACAGGATAAAAATCTGTGAAAAATACAAACATATGAAGGCTAAACAATACACGACTAAATAACCAAGAGATCACTGAAGAAATCAAAGAGGAGATCAAAAAATACCTAGAAAAATATCACAATGAAAACCATTAGCCAGGCTCATTGAGAAAAAAGGAAGAAGACTCAAATCAATAGAATTAGAAATGAAAAAGGAGAAGTAACAACTGACACTGCAGAAATACACAGGATCATGAGAGATTACTACAAGCAACTCTATGCCAATAAAATGTACAACCTGGAAGAAATGGACAAATTCTTAGAAATGCACAACCTTCTGAGACTGAACCAGGAAGAAATGGAAAATATAAACAGACAAATCACAAGCACTGACATTGAGACTATGACTGAAAATCTTCTAACAAACCAAAGCCCAGGACCAGATTGTTTCACAGGCAAATTCTATCAAACATTTACAGAATAGCTAACACTTATTCTTATCAAACTCTTCCAAAATACAGCAGAGGGAGGAACACTCCAAAACGCATTCTACGAGGCCACCATCACCCTGAAAGATGTCACAATGAAAGAAAACTACAGGCCAATATCACTGATGAACATAGATGCAAAAATCCTCAACAAAATACTAACAAACACATTCCACAGCACATTAAAGGATCGAAAAATATAATCAAGTGCAGTTTTTCCCAGGAAAGCAAGGATTCTTCAATATACGGAAATCAGTCAATGTGATAAACCATATTAACAAAGTGAAGGAGAAAAATCATATGATCATCTCAACAGATGCAGAAAAAGCTTTCAACAAAATTCAACACCCATTTGTAATAAAAACCCTCTAGAAAGTAAGCATAGAGGGAACTTACCTCAACATAATAAAGGCTATATATGAGAAACCAAAAGCCAACATCATTCTCAACGGTGAAAAACTGAAACCATTTTCTCTAAGTTCAGGAACAAGATAAGGTTGCCCACCCTCACCACTATTATTCAACACAGTTTTCAAAGTTTTAGCCTCAGCAATCAGAGAAGAGGAGGAAATAAAAGGAATCCAAACCAGAAAAAAGAAGTAAAGTCACTGTTTGCAGATCACATGATAATATACCTACAGAATCCTAAAGATGCTATCAGAAAACTTACTAGCACTAAACAGTGATTTTGGTAAAGTAGCAGGATGCAAAATGAATGCACAGAAATCTCTTGCATCCCTATACACTAATGATGAAAAATCTCAAAGAGAATTTAAGAAACACTCCCATTTACCATTGCTACAAAAAGAATAAAATATCTAGGAATAAACCTACCTAAGGAGTCAAAAGACCTGTATGCAGAAAACTATAAGATACTAATGAAAGAAATTAAAGATGATACAAACAGATGGAGAGATGTACCATGTTCTTGGATTGGAAGAATCAACATTGTGAAAATGACTGTACTACCCAAAGCAATCTACAGATTTAACGCAATCCCTATCAAACTACCACTGGCATTTTTCACAGAACTAGAACAAAAATTTTCACAATTTGCTTGGAAACAAAAAAGACCCTTAAGAGCCAAATCAATCTTCAGAAAGAAAAACAGATCTGGAGGAATCAGGCTCCGGGACATCACACTATACTACAAAGTTAAAGTAATCAAGACAGTAGGTACTGGTACAAAAACAGAAACATAGATCAAAGGAATAGGATAGAAATTCCAGACATAAACCCATGCACATAAGGTCCCCTTATTTTTGATAAAGGAGGCAAGAATATACAATGGAGAAAAGACAGTCTATTCAAAAAGCGGTGCTGGGAAAACTGGACAGCTGCATGTAAAAGAACAAAGTTAGAACACTCCCTAACACCATACAGGAAAATAAACTCAAAATGGATTAAAGACATAAATGTAAGGCCAGACACTATAAAACTCTTAGAGTAAAACAGGCAGAACACTCTTTGACATAAATCACAGCAAGATCCTCTTTGACCCACCTCCTAAAGAAATGGAAATAAAACAAAAATAAACAAATGGGACCTAATGAAACTTAAAAGCTTCTGCATAGTAAAGGAAACCATAAAGAAGACGAAAAGAGAACATTCAAAATGGGAGAAAATATTTGCAAATGAAGCAATGGACAAAGGATTAATCTCCAAAATTTACAAGCAGCTCAATATCAAAAAAACAAACAACCTAATCCAAAAATGGGCAGAAGACCTAAGTAGACATTTCTCCAAAGAAGATATACAGATTGCCAGAAGATACATGAAGGGATGTTCAACACCACTAATCATTAGAGAAATGCAAATCAAAACTACAATGAGGTATCACCTCACACCAGTCAGAATGGCCACCATCAAAAATATTGACAAACAATAAATCCTGGAGAGGGTGTTGAGAAAAGGGTAACCTCTTCCACTGTTGGTGGGAATGTAAATTGATACAGGCACTATGTAGAACAGTAAGTCAGAAAGAGAAAAAAGAAATACTGTATGCTAACACATATATATATATATATATATATATGGAATCTAAAAAAAAAAAAAAAGCCCTGAAAAACCTATGGGCAGGACAGGAATAAAGATGTAGACCTACAGAATGGACTTGAGGACACGGGGAAGGGAAAAGGTAAGCTGGGACGAAGTGAGAGAGTGGCATGGACATATATACACTACCAAATATAATATAGATAGCTAGTGGGAAGCAGCCACATCGCACAGGGAGAACAGCTTGGTGCTTTGTGACCACCTAGAGGGGTGGGATAGGGAGGGTGGCAGGGAGATGCAAGAGGAATGAGTATGGGGATATATGTATATGTATAGCTGATTCACTTTGTTATAAAGCAGAAACTAACACACCATTGTAAAGCAATTATACTCCAATAAAGATGTTAAAAAATATTTCATAACAGTTGATAAAAGTTAGCGTTACTCTTATTTTTATTATTAAAAAAACAAATAAGATGAATGAAGAAACAGAAATGACAGGAAAAGCACGGTAGGAAAATGAGATAAAGCCAGCAATACAGTCTATATTTAAAAGACCATACATTCCTCTAGAAATGCGAGAAGTGAGCCAAATATTTGGCTCTGAGCTCTCTATTGTCTATTCTTTGAGTAAAGAGGCAAATAATTACCAGATTCAACAACTTTATAATATAGAGTCAAAACAATGGCTCAGGAGAGACACAGCATTTTCTGAAAGCTAAAATTCTTTGAACCCAAGAGGTATTTCCCCAATGGATCCACATAAAGGGAAAAGTGTTTGCCATAGCAGTCTGCATCCTCAATAATATCTCATGACAAATATGATAGTGAGGTTTTTTTATAGCTTCTTTCTTTAACATCTTTATTGGAGTATAATTGCTTTACAATATTGTGTTAGTTTCTGCTTTATAACAAAGTGAATCAGTTATACATATACATATATCCCCATATCTCTTCCCTCTTGTGTCTTGCTCCCTCCCACCCTCCCTATCCCACCCCTCTAGGTGGTCACAAAGCACCGAGCTGATCTCCCTGTACGATGTGGCTGCTTCTCACTAGCTATCTATTTTACATTTGGTAGCGTATATATGTCAATGCTACTCTATCACTTTGTGCCAGCTTACACTTCCCCCTCCTTGTGTCTTCAATTCCATTCTCTACATCTGTGTCTTTATTCCTGTCCTGACTGTAGGTTCTCCAGAATCACTTACTTTTTTTAGATTCCTTATATATGTGTTAGCATATGGTATTTCTTTTTCTCTTTCTGACATACTTCACTCTGTATGACAGACTCTAGGTCTATCCACCTCACTACATATAAATCAACTGTGTTTCTTTTTATGGCTGAGTAATATTCCATTGTATATCTGTGCCACATCTTCTTTATCCATTCATCTGTTGATGGACACTTAGGTTGCATACATGTCCTGGCATTTTAAATAAAGCTGCAGTGAACATTGCTGTACTGGACTCTTTGAATTATTGTTTTCTCAGGATGTATGCCCAGTAGTGGGATTGCTGGGTTATATGGTAATTCTATTTTTAGTTTTTTACAGAATCTCCATACTGTTCACTATAGTGGCAGTATAAACTTACATTCCCACCAACAGTGCAAGAGGGTTCCCTTTTCTGAACAACCTCTCCATCATTTATCGTTTGTAGATTATTTCCTGATGGCCATTCTGATTGATGTGAGGTGATACCTCATGGTACTTCTGATTTGCATTTCTCTAATGATGAGTGATGTTGAGAATCCTTTCATGTGTTTTCTGGCAAACTGTATATCTTCTTTGGAGAAATGTCTCTTTAGGTCTTCTGCCCATTTTTGGATTGGGCTGTTTGTTCGTTTGATACTGAGCTGCATGAGCTGCTTGTATGTTTTGGAGATTAATCCTTTGTCAGTTGCTTCATTTGCAAACATTTTCTCCAATTTTGAGTGTTGTCTTTTCATTGTTTATGTTTTCCTTTGTTGTGCAAAAGCTTTTAAGTTTCATTAGATCCCATTTATTTGTGTTTTTATTTCCATTTCTCTAGGGGGTGGGTCAACAAGGACCTTGCTGTGATTTATGTCAAACAGTGTTCTTCCTATGTTTTCCTCTAAGAGTTTTATACTGTCTGGCCTTACATTTAGGTCTTTAATCCATTTTGAGTTTACTTTTGTGTGTGGTGTTAGGGAGTGTTCTAATTTCATTCTTTTACATGTAGCTGTCCAGTTTTCCCAGCACCACTTATTGAAGAGGCTGTCTTTTCTCCATTGCATATTCTTGCCTTCTTTATCAAAACTAAGGTGACCACAGGTGTGGGGGTTTATCTCTGGACTTTCTACCCTGTTCCATTGATCTATATTTCTGTGTTTGTGCCAGTACCATATTGTCTTGATTACTGTAGCTTTGTAGTATAGTCTGAAGTCCAGGAGCCTGATTCCTCCAGCTCTGTTTTTCTTTCTCAAGATTGCTGTGGCTATTTGGGTTTTTTTGTGTTTCCATACAAATTGTGAAATATTTTGTCCTAGTTCTGTGAAAAATGCCAGTGGTAGTTTGATAGGGATTGCATTGAATCTGTAGATTGCTTTGGGTAGTAGAATCATTTTCACAATGTTGACTCTTCCAATCCAAGAACATGGTATATCTCTCCATCTGTTTGTATCATCTTCAATTACTTTCATCAGTGTCTTATGGTTTTCTGCATACAGATCTTTCATCTCCTTAGGTAGGTTTATTCCTAGGTAATTTATTCTTTTTGTTGCAATGGTAAATGGGAGTGTTTATTTAAATTCTCTTTGAGATTTTTCATCATTAGTGTATAGGGATGCAAGAGATTTCTGTGCATTCATTTTGTATCCTGCTACTTTACCAAATTCATTGATTAGCTCTAGTAGTTTTCTGGTAGCATCTTTAGTATTCTCTATGTATACTATCATGTCATCTGCAAACAGTGACAGCTTTACTTCCTGTTTTCTGATTTGGATTCCTTTTATTTCTTTTTCTTCTCTGACTGCTGTGGCTAAAACTTCCAACACTCTGTTGAATAACAGTGGTGAGAGTGGGCAACCTTGTCTTGTTCCTGATCTTAGAGGAAATGGTTTCAGTTTTTCACCATTGAGAATGATGTTGGCTGTGGGTTTGTCATATATGGCCTTTATTATTTTGAAGTAAGTTCTATCTGTGCCTACTTTCTGGAGGGTTTTCATCGTAAATGGGTATTGAGTTTTGTTGAAAGCTTTTTCTGCATATATTGAGATTATCATATGTTTTTCCCCTTCAATTTTTTAATATGGTTTATCACATTGATTGATTTGCATATCTTGAAGAATCCTTGCATTCCTGGGATAAACCCCACTTGATCATGGTGGATGATCCTTTTTGTGTGCTGTTGGATTCTGTTTGCTAGTATTTTGTTGAAGATTTTTGCATCTATGTTTGTCAGTGATATTGGCCTGTAGTTTTCTTTCTGTGTGACATCTTTGTCTGGTTTTGGTATCAGGGTGATGGTGGCCTTGTAGAATGAGTTTGGGAGTGTTTCTCCCTCTGCATATTTTGAAAGAGTTTGAGAAGGATAGTTTTTATATTTTCTCTAACTATTTGATAGAATTTGCCTGTGAAGCCATCTGATCCTGGGCTTTTGTTTTTTGGGAGATTTTTAATCACAGACTCAATTTCTGTGTTTGTGATTGGTCTGTTTATATTTTCTATTTCTTCCTGGTTCAGTCTTGTAAATTGTGCTTATCTAAGAATTTCTCCATTTCTTCCAGGTTGTCCAGTTTTATTGGCATATATCTGCTTATAGTAATCTCTCATGATCCTTTGTATTTCTGCAGTGTCAGTTGTTACTTTTCCTTTTTCATTTCTAGTTGTATTGATTTGAGTCTTCTCCCTTTTGTTCTTGATGAGTCTGGCTAATGGTTTATCCATTTTGTTTATCTTCTCAAAGAACCAGTTTTTAGTTTTATTGATCTTTGCTATTGTTTCCTTCATTTTTTTTTCATTTATTTCTGATCTGATCTTTATGATTTCTTTCCTTCTGCTAACTTTGGGCGTTTTTTGTTCTTCTTTCTCTAATTGCTTTAGGTGTAAGGTTCGGTTGTTTATTTGAAATCTTCCTTGTTTCTTGAGGTAGGATTCTATTGCTATAAACTTCCCTCTTAGAACTGCTTTTGCTGCATCCCATAGGTTTTGAGTCATCGTGTTTTCATTGTCATTTGTTTCCAGGTATTTTTTGATTTCCTCTTTGATTTCTTCAGTGATTTCTTGGTTATTTAGTAGTGCAGTTGTAGCCTCCATGTGTTTGTACTTTTTACACATTTTTTCCCTGTAATTGATATCTAGTCTCACGGCGTTGTGGTTTGAAAACATACTTGGTATGATTTCAAGTTTCTTAAATTTATAAGGCTTGATTTGTGATCCAATATATGATCTGTCCTGGAGAATGTTCCATGAGCCCTTGAGAAGAAAGTATTCTGTTGTTTTTGGATGGAATGTCCTACAAGTATCAATTACGTCCATCTTGTTTAATGTATCATTTAAAGCTTGTGCTTCCTTATTTATTTTCATTTTGGATGACCTGTCCATTGGTGAAAGTGGGGTGTTAAAGTCCCCTACTATGATTGTGTTACTTTCGATTTCCCCTTTTATGGCTGTTAGCACTTGCCTTATGTATTGAGGTGCTCCTATATTGGGTGCATAAATATTTACAATTGTTATATCTTCTTCTTGGATCGATCCCTTGATCATTATGTAGTATCCTTCTTTGTCTCTTGTAATAGTCTTTATTGCCTTAATATTTGCCTGTTAGAAAGAAGTGCCACATAAACTTTTGTTGATTGAATAAATGTCTTCCCTTGCACACTTATTTCATCAAATCAAGAAATATTCATTACTGACACTTAGATAAAGGACAAAACTAAGGTTATTCAAGAATAACTTGAAAAAACTTCCAATTTTAAGAGGAAGCTGTGAAACTGTCACTGTTTTCAAATGGCAAGGTTATATATATATATATATATATATATATATATATATATATACACATATAGTCCTAAGGATGCTACCAAAAAACATTAAAACTAGTAAACAAATTTAGTAAAGTTGTCCAATATAAAAGTAATACACAAAAACCTGTTGTTTCTATATAAATAGCTATCAGAAAGAGAAATTAAGGAATAACAATCCCATTTACAATTCCATTAGAAAGAATAAAATACCTAGGAATAAATTCAACCAAGGAGGTAAGACTTATACTCTGAAAACTGTAAGACATTGATGAAAGAAACTGAAGATGACAAAAATAAATGGAAATATATACCAAGCTTATGGATTGGAAGAATTAATATTGTTAAAATGACCAAACTACACAAGTCAGTGCAATACCTATCAAAATACCAAAGACATTTTTCACAGTAGTAGAAAAAATATTTCTAAAATTGATGTGGAAACACAAAAGACCTTGAAAAACCAAAGCAATCTTAACAAAGAAGAACGAAGCTGGCAGGCATCATGTGCCCTGATTTCAAACTATACTACAAAGATACAGTGATCGATACTGGTATAAAAACAGATGCATAGTATAATGGATCAAAATAGAGAGCCCCAAAACAAACCCACATATATATGGTCAAATAATCTACAACAAAGAAGGCAATAATATACAATGGGGAAAAGACAGCCTTTTTAATAATGGGTTTGGGAGAACTGGATAGCTACTCACAAAAGAATCAAATTGGACTACCTTCTCACAAGCTGGACTACCTTCTCACAAAACTAAACTCAAAATATATTAAAGACTTAAATGTAAGACCTGAAACAATAAAACTCCTAGAAAAAAACCAGAGACAATATGCTCGTTGACATTGATCTTAGCAAAATTTTAGGGGTGTCTTTCTCCTCAGGCAAGGGAAACAGAAGCAAAAATAAACAAATGGGACTACATAAAATTAAAAACCTTTTGTACAGCAAAGGGAACTTTCAACAAAACAAAAAAACAGCATAGTGGATGGGAGAAGATATTTACTAATGATGCATCTCTTAAGGGGTTAATATCTAAAACATACAAAGAATACCTACGACTCATCAAATAAACAAACAACCCAATTAAAATGGGCAGAGGACATGAATAGACTTTTTTCCAAAGAAGTCATACAGATGGTCAACAGACACTTGAAAAGATCCTCAACATCACTGGTCATCAGGGAAATGTAAATCAAAAGAACAATGAGATACCACCTCACACCTGTCAGAACGGCTATCATCTAAAAGACAACAAATAACAAGAGTTGGCGAGGATATGGAGGAAAAGGAACTCTCATGCACTGTTGGTGGGAATGTAAATTGGTATAGCCACTATGGAAAACAATATGGAGCTTCCTCAAAAAATTAAAAATAGAAGTGCTCTATGATCCAGCAATTTCATTTCTAGGTATTTACCTGAAGAAAACAATAACACTAATTCAAAAAGATAGATGCATCTCAATGTTCATTGCAGCATTATTTACAATAGCCAAGATAGGAAAGCAACCTAAGTGTACACTGATAGATGAGTGAATAATGGATATATTTTATATGTATATATAAAATGGAATATTACTCAGCCATAAAAAATAATGAAACCTTGCCATTTGCAACAACATGGATGGTCTAGAGGGTATTATGCTAAGTAAAATAAGTTAGACAGAGAAAGACAAATACTGCATGATCTCACTTATATGTGGAATTTAAAAAACAAAACAAACAAAACAAAGCAAAAATAGATTCATAGATACAAAGAACAAACAAACAGGTGGTTTCCAGAGAGGAGCGGGTGGAAACTATTGAACGTGATTAAGAGGCACAAACCTCCTGTTATAAAATAAAAGCCATGAAGATGTAATATACAGCGTAAGGAATATGGTCAATAATATTGTAATAACTTGGTATGTGGACAGACAGTTACTAGACTTATCATGGTGATCATTTTACAATGTATGTGAATGTCAAGTCACTATGTAGTACACATGAAAATAACATAATATTGTATATCAACTATGTTTCAATTTTATAAACTACATAAAGTGAATCTAGTAAAACAGAAGATTTAAATAAAACTTGCAATCTGTTATCATAACACCTAAAATGTCCAAGATTCAATAGAAAATCACTCATCATACTAAAAAACAGGAAAATCACAGCCTGAAAAAATAATGAACAGAGGACAACATGCAGTTGATTCAGCTGTTGGAATTATCTAGTGAATATTTGAAAGCAAAAATCATAAAAATGCTTAAATGGGAAATTATAAATATTCTTTGAATAAAGGGAAAAAAACAGAAAACCTTAGCAAAGAAATAGATTTGAGATATAGAGCAAAACAGAATTTATAGAACTGAAAGTACATTAACTGAATTAAAAACTCACTGCATAAGCTCAACAGTAGATTCGAGATGGAAAAGAAAAGAATAAGTGAACTTGAAAATAGAACAATGGAATTTAACCAACATGAACAACAGAAAGAAGATAGAATGCAAAAAAGAAAAAAAAATGAACAGAGCCTTAGTGTCCTGTGGGATAATAACAAAAGATCTGATTAGAGTCCCAGAACAGAAGGAGAAAGAGAATGAAGCTTAGATAATATTTAAAAAAAATACTGGCTGAAAACTTTCCAGATTTGATAAAATAACATTATGGTCAATTTCATGTGTTAACTTGACTGGATCATGGAATGCCCAGATTTTTGGCTAAACAGAATTTCTAGCTATATCTGTGAGGGTGATTCCAGAGGAGGTATGCATTTGAATTGGTAGACTGAGTAAAGCAGATTGCTTTCCCCAGTGTAGGTGGGCTTTATCCAATACATTAAGGGCCTGAATAGAATTAAAAAAAAAAGTAGAAGAGAGAATTTGCCTCTCTGACTCCTTGAGCTATGATAGAAGTCTTCTGCCCTCACACTGGGAAGTACACCATCCTCTCCCCTAGTTATCAGGCCTTCAGGCAGATTAAACTTACACCACCAGCTTTCCTGGGTCTCCAATTTGCAGATGGCAGATCATGAGACTTCTCCATCTCCATAATCATGTGAGGCAATTCCTCATATTAAATCTATTTATAATATATATCCTGCTGGTTCTATTTCTCTGGAAAACTCTAACTAATACATATTTTAGTACTGAGAGTGGTTTTAGAGGAATAGAATATGTTAAGGATGAGTTTTCTAAATTGGTTTCAGTGTTTCTGGAGTTGGCTCTCTAATCTGATTAGATTTAAAGATGTTAATGATTCTATTTTCAGTAGTAAAGAGGGCACTGATAGTCCATGATGTTACCTGGAGATAGAGATAGGTAAAATATCTGCATTGGATATTTCTAATAAAACATAAGAGACAAGGAATGAATGACTGCATATATGTTACTTTAGAACATTTTTAGAAAACTAATGAATATAATGAGGTAGGCTGGTTGTCCCTAATGTCACTGGCAAAGTGGTGCAAGAAAAGGATGAGCTCAGGGACTCAAATTCCCAGCTCAATTGCCATATTAATAATCTGAAAACTTCCAAATGTGCCCTGAAGGAGACTCTTAGCTCCTGTAACCACAGAGATAAGATTGCTGAAAATCAAACACAGAATCTCATTCTGAGACTGGCTGAATGACAATGCAACCTGAACTCTTATCTTCACAGGATGTCTACTTTTAAAGTAAGAGCACTGACTAGCACTGACTGGGAAAGAATGGGATCCTGTAAGTTGAGATGGGAATGCATGAGAAAACCTTGATGACTGAGCTGCTAAATTCTGATGAGTCTTCTTTTGCTGTGGAAGAGGCCTATCCATACCCAGTGGAAGCAGCCTCACCACCAATGATGGTGGCTTCCCCACTCCCAGTGGTAGTGGCTCCTCCACCCCTATCTGAGGGGATAAGTCCCGTATTGCCTGAGAAAACTCTAATAGCCTCACCTGGGGCAGCTGCCATGCAAGAAAAGGCTGATTCTCCTCAGGAGTCACCCCCATCACCTCCCTTTGCTTCTAGACTCAAGTCCCATCAGGCCCCTAAAGGTGAGATAAAAAATGTGACCCATGAAGAATTGTACTACACTCCAAAAAAACTACTTAAGTTTTCTAATTTACACAGACAGAAAACCAGGGAACATGTGTGGGAATGGCTACTAAGGGTGTGGAATAATGGTGGAAGGAACATAAAGTTGAGTCAGGACAAATTTATTGATATAGACTCACCAAGCAGAGATTCTGCATTTAATGTTGCAGCTCAGGGAGGGAGACAGGGCTCTAACAGTCTGGTGGGTTGGTTGGTTGGTTCATTGACTGAAACATGGATCAAAAGTTGCCCACAGTGAGCGAACTGGACATACTCGACCTGCATTTCTGGTTTAATGTAGAGAAAGGGATTCAAAGGCTTAGGGAGACTGTAAAATCCATATTACAATGTTTTTTCCATTTAGGACCTATTCACCCACACTGGGAGGGTCCAGAAGACATACTTTTAAGCAGTACTGTGAGAAATAAACTTTTGAGAAAAGCAGCATCACTGAGGAGCTATTTATTCTCTTCTTTGTAGGTCAGACCTCACAGTGAGAACAGTAGTCACTGAATTGAGAAACCTAAATGCAATGGGAGTAATTGGATCTTGATGTGATAGGAGTCCAAGTGTCAGCATTCAATTACTAAAGACAAGGTAGACATAATTACCATAATGGACAGCAGATTCAGAGCAGTAATCAGAATAGTCTGGCTCATGCATACCTATGATGTTGGTTGCTTGATCATGGTGTTCCTAGAATGAAATAGATGGGAAACCTACTAAATTCTTACTTGATATGTATAAACAGAGAAGTTCTAGGTCAAGAAAACAAAAGTCTAACCTAAATCATTGAAACAGAGTCACAGTCCCTCTTTCAATTCCTGGACTTGATTGTAGTTTACAAACTCAGAATCCCTTGAATGAGGGAGAGGCTGAACAGCCTTGAGGAAGGACCTGGTACATTACCGAAAATTTATGCTACTATTCCTTTTCCCAACCTTCCCCATAGGGACCTACGGCCTTATATCACAGTAACTGTGCACTGGGAAAAAAAGAACAAATCAGATCTTTGGGGGACAACTGGACACTGGCTTTGAACAAACACTAATTCCAAAACGTCACTGTGGGCCACCAGTCAGAGTAGAGGATTATGGAGGTCAGGTCATCAATGGAGTTTTAACTCAGGTCCATCTCACAAGGACCCAGTAGGTCCAAAAATCCATCCTGTGGTTATTTCCCCAGTTCTGGAATGCATAAAATGGAATACATACATGCACATTCAGCAGCTGGCAGAATCCCCACATTGATTCCCGGACCTCTAGAGTTAGGGAAATGATGGGAAAGGCTAAGTGGAAGCCAGTAGAACTGTCTCTACCTAGGACAATAGTAAATCAAAAGCAATACCACATTACCAGAGGGATAGCAGATATTAGTGCCACCATCAAGGACTTGAAAAATGCAGAGGTGGTGATTCCCAAAACATCCTAATTCAACTCACCTATCCAGCCTGTGCAGAAGACAGATGGGTTTTAGAGAATGAAAGTGGATTATCATACACTTAATCAGGAGATGGTTCCAATTTCAGCTGCTAAACCAGATGTGATTCCATTGCTTGAGCAAATTAACACATCTCCTGGTACCTAACATGCAGCTATTGGTCTGGCAAATGATTTTTTTTTCTACATCTGTTAATGAGGACCACCAGAAATAATTTGCTTTCAGCTGGCAAGACAAGCAGTATACCTTCACCATCCTAGCTCAGGGGTATATAACCTCTCCAGCCTTATGTCATAATTTGGTTCACAGGGATCTTGATCGCCTTCATTTCCACAAAATTTGTGGAAATTTTTTGATGAAATTATGAAGATTGGACCTAGTAAGACATAGCTACTACTCTAGACTTATTGGTAGGACCTTTGCCTGCTAGACAGTGAGAAAGAAACCCAACAACAATTCAGGGGCATTCTACTTTAGTGAAATTTGAAGAGGTCCAGTGGTGTGAGACATGTCAAGATATCTCTTCTAAAGTTAAGGGTAAGTATTTTATCTGGTCCTTCCTATAAGCAAAAAGAGGCACATTGCCTAGTGGGCCTCTTTGAATTTTGAAGGTAACATACTCCTCATTTTGGTATGGTACTCTGGCTCATTTACCAAGTGTCTCAAATAGCTACTAGCTTTGAGTGGGGCTCAGAGTAACAGAAAGCTTTGCAACTTGCCCAGCCTGCTATGCAAGCTGCTTTGCCACTTGGGACCCATGACCCAGAAGATCCAATGGTGCTTAAATTGTCAGTGGCACATAGGGAAGCTGTATGGAGTCTATGTCATGTCCTTATAGGTGAACTGCAGTGCAGGCCCTCAGAATTTTTGAGCCTAGCCCTGTAATCCATTGTAGATCACTACTCCCCTTTTGAGAAAGAACTCTTGGCCTGCTACTGGGCCTCAGTAGAAATTGAACATTTAACCATGGGCCACCAAGTTATCTTGCAACTGGAACTGACCATCATGAAATACGTATTATCTGAACCACCAAGCAATAAAGTGGGCAGGCAAAGCAGCACTGCATCATCAAATATAAGTGGAATATATGAGATTGGACTTGAAGAGCCCTGAAAGTACAAGTAAGTTTCACGGAGATGTTGTCCAAATGCTCATTATCCCCACTCCTGTTACACTATCTTTTCCTTCCCAGCCAGTACCTATAGCCTCATGGGGAGTTCCCTATGATCAGTTGACAGAGGAAGAGAAATCTCAGGCCTAGTTTACAGAAGGATCCACAAGATATGCAGGTACCACCTAGAAGTGGACAGCTGCAGCACTACTGTCCCTTTGTGAGACATCCCTGAAAGATAGTGGTGAAGGGAAGTCCTCCCAGTGAGCAGAACTTGGAGTTGCACACCTGTTTGTTCACTTTGCTTGAAAGGAAAAAATAGCTTAAGTGCAATTATATACCGATTCATAGATGTGGCTAATGGTTTGGCTTAATGGTCAGGAACTTGGAAGGAACATGTTTAGAAAATTGGTGATAAGAAAAATTGGGGATAGAAGTCTGTGGATATGTCTCTCTGAATGGGCAAAAAAATGTGAATATATTTGTGTCCCATATGAATGCTCACCAAAGGGTGAACTCTGCAGAGGAGGAATTTAACAATCAAGTGGATAGAATTACCCATTCTGTAGGTACCAGTTACCTTCTTTGCCCAGCCACCTATGTCATTGTGCAATAGGTTCATGAACAAAAGTGGCCATCGTGGCAGGGATGGGGGTTATGCATGGGCTCAGCAGCACAGACTTCGACTCATCAACTTGGTTAAGGCTATTGCTGAGTGCCCAACCTGCCAGCAGCAGAGATCAACACTGAGTGCCTGATATGGCACCAGTCCCCAGGGTACTCAGCCAGTTACATGGAAGCAGGCTGATTATACAGAACTGCTGTCATCATTTAAGGGACACTGTTTTGTTCTTACTGGAATAAACACTTATCTGGATATGGATTTGCCTTCCTGTATGCAATGCCTCTGCCAGCACTACCATCTGAGGACATATAGAATGCCATATTCACTGTCATGGTAATTCAATAAAGCATTCTTTCTGATCAAGGAACTCACTTCACAGCAAACGAAGTACAACAATGGACCCATGCTCATGTAATTCACTAGTCTTACCATGCATGTTTCCCGCCATTCTGAAGAAGCTGGTTTGACAAAACAATGGAATTGCCTTCTGAAGACTCAGTTACAGCACCAGCTCAATGACAATACCTTGCAGGGCTTGGGAAAGGCATCTTATATATGGTCCTTATGTGGCTGAACCACACTGAGTCCATTTTATTAGCTCCATATTAGGCCTGCAGTCCTACCCTTCCCCTTAATGAATGGCTAAAACTTTAGCTTACTCACAAAGAATGTGCCAAAGTGAGATAAGTTCCCTATAAACTTTTATCCTTGCCTTCATCAGATATGAAAAGTAGAAGAATGCCTTTTGCTGATGCAAATGGTTAATGGTCATGAGACCCACAGGGGGAGGAAAAACATCCAGTTCTCAACAGTGTGGGCATCCTTTTCCCTTGGTAGTCTGATTCTACTTTTAGCTTTAGCCCCTTTAAATCTCCCTGTACTCCTTTTGGCGGTACAGAGTGCAGCTGCTAATGCCTCTGGGATCATTGTCCGCCTGATCCTGCCTATATGTAAGTTACACACAATAAACATCATAATTGCACTTTATGGAGTTACCTGCTTCATTTTTTGGTCTTAAAGTTCCTTCTCAATTCAGAGGATATTATTCAATATCTCTACCTCCCAACACTGCTGTTTCTCCCATAGCCAGGATTCATGGATCCAGGAAACATAGGGTGGAAATGGAAATGGCATCACTCACTATTACCCCCACTGATCCATTAGAAAATTTTTTGCTTCCTATTCCTATGACCTAACACTCTGGTGGCCTAGGGGTCTTAGTTCTAGAGAAAGAAATAATTCCACCAAGAGACACAACAATGATTCCATTCACCTGGATGTTAATACTGCTGCCTGGCCACTGTGGGCTCCTCATGCCTCTGAAGCAATAGGCAAAGAAGGGAGTTATAGTGTGGGCTGAGATGATTGATCCTGCTACCAAGGGGAAATTAGACTTTTCTGCTCCACAGTGGAGGTAAGTAAGAGTATGTCTGGAAAACAGATAGGGTGTCTCTCAGTATTACCATGTCCTGTGATTAAGGTCAATGGGAAACTATAGTAACCCAATCCAGGTAGGACTACTAATGGCCCAGACACTTCAGGAATGAAATCTTGAGTTATCCCACCAGCTAAAGAAGAACAACCAACTGAGGTGCTTGCTAAAGGCAAATGGAATACAGAATGGGTAGTAGAAGACAATTACAAATACCAGCTATGACCAGTGACTAGCTTCAGAAATAGAAATATAATTCTCATGAGTATTTCCTCCTTGTTTTGTTATGAATATTTTTGTGTATATGTGTATGTACAAGTGTGTTAACACATATACTTTTCTTCCCTCTCTCGTTCTCTTATCATAAAATATATGTTGACTTTATATATCATAGTATTTAAGTATTGTTAATTTTACATCACAGTATTTAAGTTATGGGATATCAAGTAGAAGAATAAACATCACTCAAGAACTTTACCTCCTCTTCTGGGGCAGAGTTTGGCATATTTTCATCTATACACAAAAGAGTTGTATTATTGAGGTGCAATTATAACCTTGTCATTGTGTTTATTTGAAAATTAATTATGGTTTAAGGAGATGCATATGGATGCTAATTTGAGAAGGGTTGGACTTGTGATGGTTAATTTTATGTGTCAACTTGACTGGATAATAAAGTGCCAAGATATATGGCTAAATGTGATTTCTGGGTGTGCCTCTGAAGGTGTTTCCAGATGATATTAGCATTTTGAATCAATGGATTGAATAAAACAGACTGCTCAAACTTCCCTAGTGGCGCAGTGGTTAAGAATCTGCCTGCCAATGCAAGGGACATGGGTTCGATCCCTGGTCCGGAAAGATCCCACATGCCGCGGAGCAGATAAGCCCGTGCGCCACAGCTACTGAGCCTGCACTCTAGAGCCTGTGAGCCACAGCTGCTGAGCCCGCGTGCTGCTACTATTGAAGCCTGCATGCCTAGAGTCCGTGCTCTGCAACAAGAGAGGCCACCGCAATGAGAAGCCCACACACCGCAACGAAGAGTAGCCCCTGCTCGCCACGACTAGAGAAAGCCTGCGTGCAGCAACAAAGACCCAATTCAGCCAAAAATAAATAATTTATTAAAAAAAACACAACAGACTGCCCACCCCAGTGTGAGTGGGCATCATCCACTCCACTGAGGATCATGATAGAATTTTTAAAAGCGTACGAAGGGAAAATATGCCTCTCTGCTTGACTGCTTGAGCTGAAATATTGGTCTTCTCCTGCCCTAGGACTGGGAATTAAATCATGAGCTCCCCGAGTTCTCAGGCCTTCAGCCTCAGACTGAACTATACCACTGGTTTCCTTGGGTCTCCAGCTTGCAGACGGCAGATAGACTTCTCACCCTCCATAGATGCATGAGCCAATTCCTCATAATAAATTTCTTTAGGGGGTGGAATAAAATGACAGGGTAAGAGGATGCAGAACTCACTTCCCTCCATAAACACATCAAAAATATACCTACATGTGGTACGATTCTCACTGAAAACTTACTGGAGATTAGCAGAAAGACTCCTGTAAAACCAAGGCTGTAAGAAAGATACACACAGAATCACATAGGAAGGGAAGAGAAGTGATAGGAATGGGGCCTGTGCCCCTGGGAGGGGAGTCAGAAGAGGAGCGAGATTATACAGGTGAAAATTCTCCCTGGGGAGTGAGCAGTTCGAGCCACATATTGGGTCCCCCAGCCCTGGGACCCTACACTGGTAAGATGAGTCCCCTTGGTTGGTTAGAGGGTCAGTGGGACTAAAAGGAGGGCCCTGGGAAGCCTGGACTCTGCTTGTGATGAGTGTGCACATGCTTGCTTACTCCCTGAAAAAGGGTGGAGAGGGCAGGTTGAAACTGCACAGGTCGCTGACCAGTTTCCCACAACTGCTCTGATGTGCGTCCCAGCCTGAGCCCAGCAAGTGCTCTGGTCCCGCTTGTTTCATGATGCAGCTCCAAATTGGAGTGAGGGTTGCTGCAACCAAGGGGAGAGCTTGGCTGTGAGGCACAAAGGTGGCTCAGACCCAGAATGGCGTCTGAGCAGGGAAGGGCAGCCATTAATGGCACATATACAGGCAGCATATCAGAAGCAGTCCAGGTCTCTGACTGTGGCCAGAATACCACGAGCTGCACCCTGACACACACCAATCACCCACACCAGCACTGCCTGCTCTGTGGTGCAGCTCCACACTACTGTGAGGGCTGCAGCAGCCGAGGGGAGAGCTTGGCTGTGTGGGACAAATGTGGCTCAGACCCAAAGTGGCAGTATATCAGAAGTGGTCTGAGTTGCTGGCTGAAGCTGGGGCCAACACAGATCCACACTGAGCACCACACCAGCCTCTCTTGCTCCAGTACTGCTTCCCTCTGGGGTGAAAGTGCCAGTGCTGGGAAGGGGAGAGCACACACTTAAAAGGAATGGAGCCAGCTCAGACTCAACTCCCAGGGCTTCTGCTCCAGTAACTTGGGACCTGACCTCGCCTTCAATAGGGTGGTGACAGCCACTGACCAGAGGAGAAGCTTCGGCTCACACCTGGCTCTGGTTCTAGACCCTCCATCTCCAGCCCCACTTCCTACCAAGATGATAGCTGCCAGCACACCCTGGGAAAACTGTGACTTGTGTTCATAACAAATCCAGTCTCACACCAAATCCCCTGGGCACATGAAGACTATATAGGGACACTCCCAACACAAGAACACCCCTTCAAGACTGTAATAGGTAACTGTTTCACCTAATTTCATAGACACAGAGCAAGTTAAGCAAAATGAGAAGACAGAAGAATTTGTTTCAATTGAAAGAGCAAGAAAAAACCCAGATAAAACTACTAATGAAGCAGAAATAAACAATTTACCAGATAAAGGATTCAAAGCATTAGTAAAAAGCATGCTAACTGAATTAGAGAAAAAAATAGATGAAAATAGTGAGAATTTTAACAAGGAACTAGAAAACATAAAGAATAACCAGTCAAAGGTGAAGAATACAATAACTGAAATGAAAAATACACTAGAAGGAATTAACAGCAGACTAGGTGACAGAAGAATGCATAAGTCATCTGGAAGATACAATAGTGGAAATCACCCAAACAGAATTGCAAAAAGAAAAACAAATTTTCAAAATGAGAACACTTTAAGAGACCTCTAAGATAATATCAAGTGTACCAAAATTCACATTATAGGGGTCCTGGAAGGAGAAGAGAGAGAGAAAATGGTTGAAAATGTATTTGACAAAATTATGGCTGAAAACTTCCCAAACCGGAAGAAGCATACAACCCCCCAAGACTGAACCAGGAAGAAATAGACAATATGAACAGACTGATTACTAGTAGTGAAACTGAATTTGTTATTAAAAAATTCCCAGCAAACAAAAGTTCAGGACCAGACAGCTTCACAGGTGAATTATACCAAACATAGAATATTACTCAGCCATAAAAAATGAAATGCTGCCATTTGCAGCAATGTGGATGGACCTAGAGGGTATTATGCTTAGTGAAATAAGTCAGTCAGAAAAAGACAAATACCCTATGTTATCACTTATGGTGGTATCTAAAAAATAAAACAAACAAATGTATATAACAAAATAGAAACAGACTCATAGATATAGAGAACAACTAGTGGTTACCAGTGGGGAGAGGGAAGGGGGAGGGACCAGATAGGGATAGGGGATTAAGAGATACAAACTATTTATACAATACAATTTATTTATACAATACAATTTATACAAACTATTTATACAATAAATAAGCAACAAGGATATACTGCACAGCACAGAGAAATATAGCCATTATTTTGTAATAACCTTAAATGGAGTATAATCTATAAAAATATTGAATCATTACTCTGTACACCTAAAACTAATATAATATTGTAAATCAACTGTACTTCAATCAAAATCTCTTTATATACACACATGCATGCACACACATGCTTTTAGAAATACATGGTTGAAACAAAAATTATAACCCTACCTGTTTATGTGCCACTCAATGTATATATAGGAAATACTTAAGCCAATTATATTTGACAAGCACAGGGAGTAAAGGAACCTATATGGATGTAAGAGTTTCTACACTTCACTTGAAATGGTAGAGGTAATAGGTTCTCTCTCTCTCTCTCTCTCTCTCTCTCTCTCTCTCTCTCTATATATATATATATATATATATATATGACCTAACATACATTGTAATGCCCAGAGCAACCACTAATACAAACATACAAAGCAATATACTTCTGAAAAGTAATACAAATAAATCAAGATGGAATCCAAAAAAGGTTAGGAACAACAGTTTCATCTTGCCTGCATCATCCCATTCCTCAATCCAGCACTGCTCAGTGCAAAGAGGTAAATCCCTTGTCCAAGAATTCCCCTAGCAGAATGAGCAATCACCTTTCCCAGCTTTTTGGGGCATTGCATGAAGGACTTGCTTCAGTTTATCCCCATCCAGTTCGCTGGGGAGACAGGCATAGCTGAGACTCTGGAGATGCTAGGAAGAAAGAAGAATGGCAAGAGTTATCAGTATCAGCCACATGTTGAGACCAGACACAGAACCCAGTGGCCTGCTGCACAGAGTTCCCTAGCAGGTTTCACTACTGAGGAAACCAACAGCCAGCACAGCTGTCTTGGATTCACAGCAGAGTTCACCCCTGAGGGTCTCACATGTTTTCACATTCACAGGCTCCAGCTACCTGAGTCTCTCCATCCTGCCCCCCACAGCTGACCCTGAACCCTGCAGCTAAACACATGCACACAGCCAGCCATGACTTCTATTGTCAGCCCCCACCCCTGCATGCATGCCCACAGCAAGCCTCTGGAACCATGTATGAGTACACCATCACCCTGAAGCATCACTGCTGGATGTTTCAGTCCCTCTCTGCTGGGCCTGGAGGAACTGCTGAGAACCCCAGCAGCCCTTATAGCCACTGTGCCCTGCCACAGCTCTAGCTGCCAAAGACCATACAGCTGCTGACTTTGTAAGTTGCGGCTGCCTGAGCCAATGAGACACTGAACACTCCCCCAAATACACACATACCTGGGGCCATTGCAAGCCTAGGGTGTGTAAATCATTTATAACTCTAGTATAAAGGTTAAAAGACAAAAGCATTTAAAAAAAAAGACAGCTACAATAATTTGTTAATGGATATACAATATGAAAAGATGTAAACAGTGACAATAGAAATATAAAATGTGAGGGTTGGGAGTAGTAGTGTAGTGATTTTGTATGCAATTGATATTAAGTAGTTATCAGCCTAAAATAGACTGTTATAAGATGTTATATGAAGACTCATGGTAACCACAAAGCAAAAACCTATAATAGATACACAAAAGATAAAGACAAAGGAATCAAAGTAAATCACTACAGAAAATCATCAAATCACAAAGGAACACAGTAAGAGAGAAAAAATGGGAAAGGGATATATAAAACACTGAGAAAACAACTAACAAAATGACAATAGTAAGTCCTTCCCTATCAATAATTATTTAAATTTAAACAGACTAAATTATACAATCAAAAGACCTAATTTGCCTGAATGAAAAAAAAAAAAAAGAACAAGACTCACCTATATGCTGCCTATAAGAGACTCACTTCAGCTTTAAGGACACACATAGACTGAAAGTGAAGGGATGAAAAAAGATATTCCTTGCAAATGGTAACTGAAAGAGAGCAGAGGCTCTCTTTTTATATCATTTATGTCAGACAAAAATGCCTTAAAGTCAAAAACTGTAATAAGAGACAAGCACCAGTATATAATGAAAAAGGAGTCAATTCTTCAAGAGGAAATAACAATTGTAAATATATGTGCACCCAACACTACAGTACTTAAGTACAGTCATCCTTCAATTTCCACAGAGTATTGGTTCCAGGAGCCCCTGCACATACCAAAATCTACAGATGCTCAAGTCCAACAGTCAGCCCTCTATGTGTGTGGTACCACATCTGCGGATTCAACCAACCATGGATTGTGTAGTAGTCTATGTATTTATTGAAAAAAATCCATGTATAACTGGACATGCACAGATCAAACCTGTGTCAACTCTATATAAAACGAATATTAACATATTTGCAGGGAGGAATAGACAGCAATACAATAATACTGGGGGCCCTTAATATACCACTTTCAACAATGTATATATCATCCAGACAGATAATCAGTAAGGAAACAGTGGACTTAAACTACACTTTAGACCAACTGGACCTAACAGATATTCCACTGAGCAAAAACAGAAGGCATTTTCTTCTCAAGCACACATGAAACTTTCTCCAGGATAGATCATATGTTATGCCACAAAACAAGTCTTAACAAATTTAAGAAACATTGAGTACCTTTGCTGACCACAATAATATGAAATTAGAAATCAAGAATAGAAGGAAAACTAGAAAGCTCACGAATAGAAGGAAATTAAGCAACACGCTCCTAAACAACCAATGTGTCAAAGAAGCAATCAAGAGGGAAATCAAATAATATCTTGAGACAAATGAAAATGAAAACACAACACACCAAAACTTATGGAATTAAGCAAAAGCAGTTCTAAGACAGAAGTTTATAGTGACAAATGCCTACACTAAGAAAAAGGAAAACTCTCAAATAAAAACCTAACAAAAAAGAACTGCACAAGAACAACCAGCAACAACCACAAATCTTGGAGACAAAGGAATATGATATCAGAGTGGATAAAATATAAAATATGTCAACAAAATATTGCTAGATATGAAAAGAAACAAAAGTGTGCCAAATACTAAGGGACAAAAAAGCAGCTGACTGAATATGTTCATGAGACAGGCTTAGATTTGGGGCTTAGTAAACAAAGATTTTAAAGAGGCTATTATAACTATTTTCGAAGACTTAAGGAATCATGTTTAAAGAATTAAAGGAAGTATGAGAAAAATATATCCTTAGAGAATATAAATAAAGATTTAGAAATGATAAAAAGAATCATATAGAAATTCAGGAGTTGAGAAATATTCAATACTATAACTGAAAAAAGGTCACTAGAGAAGCTCAATAAAAAATTTGAGCTTACAGTAAAAGAACCAGTGATTCTGATGATAGAGCAATAGAGATTATCTAGTCTGATGAACAAAAAGAAAAAAAAAAAGAATGAAGAAAAATAAAAGAGCATCACAGACCTGTGGGACATCATCATCTTCAAGCATATCAACATATGCATAATGGGAATCACAGGAGGAGAAAAGAAAGAGAAGGGGCAGATAAAATATTTGAAGAAATAATGGAGGAAAACTTGCCAAAACTGATGAAAAACATTAATCTGAAGATCAAAGAAGCTCAACAAACTCAAATTAGTATAAAGTGAAAAAGATAACACCAAAACATGCCATAGTCAAATTGCCAAAGGTCGAAGGAGAAAATCTTGAATGCAGGAAAAAAAATGATTTAAGAGGTACAAGTGTTTCTTAATGAGATTAGCAGCTGACTTCTCACAAACACCAGATAAACATGAATAACAGAAAATAATGGGGTGACAGCTTCAAACTGTTGAAAGAAAATGACTATCAGGCATGAATTCTATAAAACCTCCTAGTAAATCTCCTTTATAAAAATCTCCTTTAAAGATAAAAATGAAATTAAGACATTTACAGATAAATAAAAACTGAGAAAATGTACTGATATCAGATCAGACTTACAGGAAATACTAAAAAGAATCCTTCAGACTGATAGGCAAGGACACAGGACGGTAACTCAAATGTAGAAATGAAGAAAACTTGTAAAAGTAGTTATATATGTACTATAAAAGATAGTATATGTATTTTTGTCCCTGTTTTCTTCTTGTACCTATTTTAGAAGAGAACAAAACAACTACCAAACTGTGTTGTTGGGAAAACATAAATTTGCATGGCAATAATGATACAGAGAATGAGGGAAAGATTGGAATTTATTGGAGCAAAGTTTTTATATACTATTGAAATTAAGTTAGCATTAATCTGAATGTGATGTTTTTTAGTTAAGATGTTAATTATATTCACCAAAGTAACCAATAAGAAAATTATGATTAAAAGATATATCATGAAAGAAATGACAAAGAAATTTAAAAGGCACACTAAAAATACTTAATTCAAAAAAAAGGGGGGCAGGGTTTCAGGACTAGAGGGAAAAAAATGTAAGACACATAGAAAACAAGTTGGAAAACTGGCCAATGTAAAACCTATCTTATCAGGAATTACATTAAATATAAGTGGATTAAACACTCTTATCTAAAGTCACATATTAGCAAAATGGAGAAAAGTAAAATAAATATGATCCAACCATGTGCTATCTACAAGAGACTTGTTTTAGATTCAAAGATAAAAATAGTTCAAAAGTAAAAGGATGAGAACAAATCAAGTAGCAGTAATGAAAAGAGGGCTGTAGTGGATATATTAGTATGATACAAAATAAAATTTTTAAATATTAGAAGAGACACTTTTAAAATGACAAGAGGGTCAATCCATCAGGAAGATATAACTATACATAACACACAGCAGCAGAACACACATAACAGCAGAACCTAAAAATATATGAGAAAAACAGACAATATTGATGGCAGAGAAAAAAAAAACTATTCCAAAATTATGTTTTGAGATTTTAAATCCCCACTATCAATAATCAGTAAAACAACTAGGCAAAAGGTAAACAATGAACTATAAGACCTTGAAAAATACTATAAACTAACTATGGCTAACAAACATGTATAAAACACTCCATCCACAACAGCAAAATACATATTTTCTTAAGTGTACATGAGACATTCTAGAGCCTAGACCATAAACTAGCCTATAAAACAAGCCTCAATAAATTTAAAAGAAGTTAAATAATACAAGTATACAAAGATTGCTCTCTGACAACAAAGGAATCAAATTATATATCAACAATGGAAGAAAATTTGAAAAATTTTTTAAATATGTGGAAATTAAACAACACCCTACTAAACAGTCAATGGATCAAATAAAAAAAATAACAAGGAAAATTACAAAAATTTTTGTAACAACTGAAAATAAAAGCTCAACATACCAAAACGTATTAGATGTAACTAAAAGTAGTACTTATAGCAAAATCTACATCTGTAAATGCCCATATTAAGAAAGTAGAAAGATCTCAAATCAATAACTTAACAAACATTCCACTTTAAGATACTGAAGAATGAAGAGGAAACTAAACTTAAAGCAAGTAGATAGAAAAAAATAAAGATTAGAGTGGACATAATTGAGATATGGAATAGAAAATCAGTAGGAAAAATCAAAAGATTGACAAAATTGACAAAAGTTTGGCTGGTTTGACCAAGACAAAAAGAGAAAAGATTCAAACTACCAAAACAGAATAAAAGAGGGAAATTGCTACTGACCTTACAGAAATAAAAAGGATGATAAATGAATGCTATAAACAACTTTACACCAACAAATTAGATAATTTAAATAAAATGGAAAACTCATCTAAAACCACAAGCTTATAAAACTAATTCAAGAATAAATAGACAATCTAAATAAACTTATAATAAATAAAGAAACTGAATCTAATAATAATTTTAAAAAACTACCTACAAAGAAGACCCCATGCCCAGATGATTTCACCTCTGAATTCTATCCAATATTCAAAGAAGAATTAATACCAATTATTCACAACACTTCCAAAAAAGAGAAAAGGGAACAAATCCCAACTGAGTTTTGAGGCCGGTATTACCCTAATCCCAAAACAAAAAAAAAGACATCACAAGAAATTAAGCTCACAGACCAATATCTCCTATGAACACAGACATAAAATTACTCAACATAATACTAACTAGCCAAAGCCAGAAACAACATACACCATGAACAAGTGTAATTTGTCCCAGGGTTGTACAGTTGGTTTAATGTAATATATCAATGTAATTTTTTTTAATCACATGAACATCAAAATAAACACAGAGAAAGCATTTGACAATATTCAATATTCTTTCACAATAAAAATACTCAGCAAACGATGAATAGAGGGGAACTTTCTCAACCAGATAAAGGGCATCTAAAACCTACAGCCATATATATATATCTCTGAGATACTGATTTCATTTCCTTTGGATATATACCCAGAAGTGAGAATGCTGAATCATGCAGTAGTTCTATTTATAACTTTCTGAGGAACTTCCATACCGTTTTCCATAACAGATGTATAAATTTACATTCCCACAAACAGTTCCCTTTTCTTCACATCCTCACCAATGATTCCCTTTTCTTCACATCCTCACCAACACTTTTTGTTTTGACTTTTTTTTTTAAAACATCTTTACTGGACTATAATTGCTTTACAATGGTGCATTAAGTTCTACTGTATAACAAAATGAATCAGTTATACATAAACATATATCTCCATATCTCCTCCCTCTTGCGTCTCCCTCCCACCCTCCCTATACCACCCCTCTAGGTAGACACAAAGCACAGAACTGATCTCCCTGTGCTAAGCAGCTACTTCCCACTAGCTATCTATTTTATATTTAGTAGTGCATACATGTCCATGCCACTTTCTTACTTCATCCCAGCTTCCCCTTCCCCTTCCCCATGTGCTAAAGTCCATTCTCTAAGTCTGTGTCTTTATTCCTCTCCTGCCCCTAGGTTCTTAAGAACCTCTTTTTTTTTTTTTTTAGATTCCAAATATATGTGTTAGTATATGGTATTTGCTTTTCTCTTTCTGACTTACTCCACTCGGTATGACATTCTATAGGTCCATCCACCTCACTACAAATAACTCAATTTCATTTCACTTTATGGCTGAGTAATATTCCATTGTATATATGTGACGCATCCACTTTCTCCATTCATCTGTCAATCAACACTTAGGTTGCTGCCATATCCTAGCTATTGTAAATAGACCTGCAAGGAATATTGTGTCACATGACTCTTTTCCAATTATGGTTTTCTCAGGGTATATGCCCAGTAGTGGGATTGCTAGGTCATATGGTAGTTCTATTTTTAGTTTTTTAAGGAACCTCCATACTGTTCTCCATAGTGGCTGTATCAATTTACATTCCCACCAACAGTGCAAGAGGAACGATTCCTTTGCTCAACAGACTCTCCAGCATTTACTCTTTGTAGATTTTTTTATGATGGCCATTCTGACCGCTGTGAGGTGATACCTCATTGTAGTTTTGATTTGCATTTCTCTAATGATTAGTGATGTTGAGCATTCTTTCATGTGTTTGTTGGCAATCTGTATATCTTCTTGGGAGAAATGTCTATTTAGGTCTTCTGCCCATTTTTGTATTGGATTGTTTGTTTTTTTCATATTGAACTGCTTTAAATTTTGGAGCTTAATAATTTCTCCATTGCTTAATTTGTAAATATTTTCTCTCATTCTGAGGGTTGTCTTTTTGTCTTGTTTATGGCTGCCTTTGCTGTGCAAAAGCTTTTAAGTTTTATTAGGTCCCCTTTGTTTATTTTTGTTTTTATTTCCATTTCTCTAGGCGGTGGGTCAAAAAGGATCTTGCTGTGATGTATGACATAGAGGGTTCAGTCTATGTTTTCCTCAAAGAGTTTTAGAGTGTCTGGCCTTACATTTAGGTCTTTAATCCATTTTGAGTTTATTTTTGTGTATAGTGTCAAGGAGTGTTCTAATTTCATTATTTTATATGTAGCTGTCCAGTTTTCCCATCACCACTTACTGAAGAGGTTGTCTTTTCTCCATTGTATATTATTGCATCCTTTATCAAAGATGAGGTGACCATATGTGTGTAGGTTTAACTCTGGGCTTTCTATCCTGTTCCACTGATCAATATTTCTGTTTTTGTGCCAGTACCATATTGTCTTGTACTGTAGCTTTGTAGTATAGTCTAAAGTCAGGGAATCTGATTCCTCCAGCTCTGTTTTTCTTTCTCAAAATTGCTTTGGCTACTCGTGGTCTTTTGTGCTTCCATAGAAATTGTGAATTTTTTTTGTTTTACTTCTGTGAAAAATGCCATTGGTAGTTTGATAGGGATTGCATTGAATCTGTTGATTACTTTGGGTAGTATACTCATGTTCACAATGTTGATTCTTCCAATCCAAGAACATGGTATATCTCTCCATTTGTTTGTATCACCTTTAATTTCTTTCATCAGTGTCTTATAATTCTTCGCATACAGGTCTTTTGTCTCCTTAGGTAGGTTTATGCCTAGGTATATTATTCTTCTTGTTGCAATGGTAAATGGGAGTGTTTCCTTAATTTCTCTTTCAGATTTTTCATCACTAGTGTATAGGAATGCAAGAGATTTCTGTGCATTCAGTTTGTATCTTGCTACTTTACCAAATTCATTGATTAGCTCTAGTAGTTTTCTGGTAGCATCTTTGGGATTCTCTATGTATAGTATCATGTCATCTGCAAACAGTGACTGTTTTACTTCTTATTTTCTGATTTGGATTCCTTTTTTTTTCTTTTTCATCTCTGCTGTGGCTAAAACTTCCAAAACTCTGTTGAATGGTAGTGGTGAGAGTGGGCAACCTTCTCTTCTTCCTGATCTCAGTGGAAATGGTTTCAGGTGTTCACCATTGAGAATGATGTTTGCTGTGGGTTTGTCATATATAGCCTTTATTATGTTGAGATAAGTTCCCTCTATGCCTACTTTCTGGAGAGTTTTATCATAAATTGGTGTTGAATATTGCTGAAAGATTTTTCTGCATCTATTGAAATGATCATATGGTTTTAATCCTTCTAGTTGCTAATATGGTTTATCATATTGATTGATTTCCATATATTGATGAATCCTTGCATTCCTGGGATAAACCCCACTTGATCATGGTGGATGGTCCTTTTAATGTGCTGTTCGATCTGTTTGCTAGTATTTTGTTGAGAATTTTCGAATCTATGTTCACCAGTGATATTGGTCTGTAGTTTTCTTTTTTTGTGACAGCTTTCTCTGGTTTGGGTATCAGGGTGATAGTGGCCTCGTAGAATGAGTTTGAGAGTGTTCCTCCCTCTGCTGTATTTTGGAGGAGTTTAAGAAGGATATGTGTTACCTCTTCTCTAAATTTTTGATATAATTCACCTGTGAATCCATCTGGTATTGGACTTCTGTTTGTTGGAAGATTTTTAATCACAGTTTCAATATCAGTGCTTGTGATTGGTCTGTTTATATTTTGTATTTCTTCCTGGTTCAGTCTCAGAAGACTGTGCTTTTCTAAATATTTGTCCATTTATTCCAGATTTTCCATTTTATTGGAATATATTTGCTTGTAGTAATCTCTCATAATCCTTTATATTTCTGCAGTGTCAGTTGTTACTTCTCCTGTTTCATTTATACTTTTATTGATTTGATTCTTCTCCCTGTTTTTCTTCATGAGTCTGGCTAGTGGTTTATCAATTTTGTATACCTTCACAAAGAACCAGATTTTAGTTTTACTGATCTTAGCTATTGTTTCCTTCATTTCTTTTGCACTTATTTCTGATCTGATCTTTATGATTTCTTTCCTTCTGTTAACTTTGGGGGTTTTTTGATCTTCTTTCTCTAATTGCTTTAGTGTATGGTTAGGTTGTTTATTTGAGATGTTTCTTGTTTCTTGAGGTAGGATTGTATTGCTATAACCTTCTGTCTTAGAACTGCTTTTGCTGCATCCCATAGGTTTTGGGGCATCATGTTATCATTGTCTTTTGTTTCTAGGTATTTTTTTTATTTCCTCTTTCATTTCTTCAGTGATCTCTTGGTTATTAAGTAGTGCATTGTTTAGCCTCCATGTGTTTGTATTTTTTACAGATCTTTTCCTGAAATTGATATCTAGTCTCATAGCATTGTGGTCAGAAAAGATACTTGATACCATTTCAATTTTCTTAAATTTACCAAGCCTTGATTTGTGACCCAAGATATGATCTATCCTGGAGAAGGTTGCATGAGCACATGAGAAGAAAGTGTATTTTGTTATTTTGGGATGGAGTGTCATATAAATATCAATTAAGTCCATCTTTTTTTAATATATCATTTAAAGCTTGTGTTTCCTTATTTATTTTCATTTTGGAATATCTGTCCATTGGTGAAAGTGGGGTGCTAACGTCCCCTACTATGATTGTGTTACTGTTGATTTCCCCTTTTATGGCTATTAGCATTTGCCTTATGTATTGAGGTGCTCATATGTTGGGTTCATAAATATTTACAATTGTTATATCTTGTTCTTGGATTGATCCCTTGATCATTATGTAGTGTCATTTTGTCTCTTGTAAGAGTCTTTATTTTAAAATCTATTTTGTCTGAAATGAGATTTGCTACTCCAGCTTTCTTTTGGTTTCCATTTGCATGGAATATCTTTTTCCATCCGCTGACTTTCAGTCTGTATGCGTCTCTAGGTCTGAAGTGGGTCTCTTGTAGACAGCATATATACGGGTTCTGTTTTTGTATCCATTCAGCCAGTCTCTGTCTTTTGGTTGGAGAATTTAATCCATTTACATTTAAGGAAGTTAACAACATGTATGTTCCTATTGCCATGGTCTTAATTGTTTTGTGTTTGTTATTGTAGGTGTTTTAATTTTCTTGTGTTTCCTGCCTAGGGAAATTCCTTTAGCATCTGTTCTAAAGACGGTTCAGTGGTGCTGCATTCTCTTAGCTTTTCTTGTCTGTAAAGGTTTGAAATTCTCCATCAAATCTCAATGAGAATGTTACTGGGTAGAGTAATCTTGGTTGTAGGTCTTTCTCTTTCATCACTTTAAATATGTCCTGCCACTCCCTTCTGGCTTGCAGGGTTTCTGCTGAAATATCTGCTGTTAACCTTATGGGGATTCCCTTGTATGTTTTTTTTTTTTTTTTTTTTTTTTTTTTGCTTTTCCCTTGCTGCTTTTAGTATTTTTCCATTGTGTTTAATTTTTGATAGCTTGATTAATATGTGTCTTGGCATGTTTCTACTTGGATATATCCTGTATGGGCCTCTCTGCACTTCCCAGACTTGATTGACTATTTCCTTTCCCATATTAGGGAAGTTTACAATTATATTCTTTTCAAATATTTTCTCAGTTCCATTCTTTTTCTCTTCTTCTTCTGGGAAACCTATAATTCTAATGTTGGTGCATTTAATGTTGTCCCAGAGGTCTCTCAGACTGTCCTCAATTGTTTTCATTCTTTTTTCTTTATTCTGCTCTTCAGTAATTATTTCCACTATTTTATCTTCCAGGTCACTTATCCGTTCTTCTGCCTCAGTTATTCTGCTCTTGATTTCTTCTAGAGAATTTTTAATTTCACTTATGTGTTGTTCATTATTATTTGTTTGCTCTTTAGTTCTTCTACATCCTTGTTAAATGTTTCTTGTATTTTCTCCATTCTATTTCCAAGATTTTGGATCATCTTTATTATCATTACTCTGAGTTGGTTTTCAGGTAGACTGCCTATTTCCTCTTCATTTATTTGGTCTTGTGGGTTTTTTACCTTGCTCCTTCATCTCCTGTGTGTTTCTGTTTTCTCATTTTGGTTAACTTACTGTTTGGGGTCTCCTTTTCACAGGCTGCAGGGTCATAGTTCCCATTGCTTTTGGTGTCTTCTCCCCTGTGGCTAAGGTTGGTTCAGTGGGTTTTGTAGGCTTCCTGGTGGAGGAGACTGGTGCCTGTGTTCTGGTGGATGAGGCTTGATCCTGTCTTTCTGGTGGGCAGGACCCTTTCTGGTGGTATGTTTTGGGGTGTCTGTGAACTTATTATCATTTTAGGCAGCCTCTCTCCTAATGGGTGGGGTTGTATTCCTGTCTTACTAGTTGTTTGGCATAAGGTGTCCAGCACTGTAGCTTGCTGGTCATTGAGTGGAGCTGGCTCTTCACCTTGAGATGGAGATCTCTGAGTGAGCTTTCACCATTTGATATTACATGGGGCCAGGAGGTCTGTGGTGGACCAATGTCCTGAACTCAGCTCTCCCACCTCAGAGGCTCGGTCCTAACATCCGGCCAGAGCACCAAGACCCTGTCAGCCACCAGTTCAGAGAAGGGAGAAAAAAAAAGAAAGAAAAATAATATAAAATAAAGTTATTAAAATAAAATTTATATTATTAAAAATAAAAAATATAAAATAAAAAAAGAATGAAGGGAGTAACCAAACCAAAAAACAAATCCACCAATGATAACAAGTGCTAAAAACTATACTAAAAAAAAATAATGATCAACAGAACCCTAGGACAAATGGTAAAAGCAAAGCTATACAGACAAAATCACACAAAGAAGCATACACATAGACACTCACAAAAGGAGAAAAAGGAAAATATATATATATATATATATTAAAAAAAAAGGAAGAGAGCAACCAAATCAATAAACAAATCTACCAGTGATAATAAGCTCTAAATACTAAACTAAGATAAACATAAAACCAGAAACAAATTAGATGCAGAAAGCAAACCTCAAGTCTACAGTTGCTCCCAAAGTCCACCACCTCAATTTTGGGATGATTCCTTGTCTATTCATGTATTCCAGAGATGCAGCGTTCATCAAGTTGATTGTGGAGATTTAATTTTTTGCTCCTGAAGCTGCTGGGAGAAATTTCCCTTTCTCTTCTTTGTTTGCACAGCTCCTGGTGTTCAGCTTTGGATTTGGCCCCGCCTCTGCATGTAGGTCACCTGAGTGTGTCTGTTCTCTCCCCAGAAAGGGTGGGGTTAAAGTAGCAGCTGATTAGGGGTCTCTGGCTCACTCAGGCCATGGGGAGGGAGGGGTACGGAATGCAGGGCGAGTCTGCCGCGGCAGAGGCCTGTGTGATGTTGCAACAGCCTGAGGCATGCCATGTGTTCTCCCGGGGAAGTTGTCCCTGGATCTCTGGACCCTGGCAGTGGAGGGCTGTACAGGCTCCTTGGAGGGGAGGTGTGGATAGTGACCTGTGCTTGTACACAGGATTCTTGGTGGCTGCAGCAGCAGACTTATCGTTTCACACCCATCTCTGGGGTCCGCGCTGACAGCCACAGCTTGTGTCCATCTCTGGAGCTTGTTTAGGTGGTGTTCTGAATACCTTCTCCTTGTGCACCCTGAAACAATGGTCTCTTGCCTCTTAGGTAGTTCCAGACTTTCTCCCAGACTCCTGGCTACCCGTGGTGCACTAGCCCCCTTCAGGCTGTGTTCATGCAGTCAACCCCAGTCCTCTTCCTGGGATCTGACCTCCAAAGCCCGAGCCTCAGCTCCCAGCCCTGCCCACCCCGGCAGTGAGCAGACAAGCCTCTCAGGCTGGTGGGTCCTGGTCGGCAGCAATCCTCTGTGTGGAAATCTCTCCACTTGGCCCTCTGCACCCCTGTTGCTGTGCTCTCCTCCACGGCTCCGAAGCTCTGCCCCTCCACCACCCACAGTCTCCATCCGTGAAGGGCCTTCTAGTGTGTGGAAACCTTTCCTTCTTCACAGCTCCCTCCCACTGGTGCAGGTCCCAACCCTATCCTTTTGTCTCTGTTTATTCTTTATCTTTTGCCCTACCCAGGTATGTGGGGAGTTTCTTGCATTTTGGGAGGTCTGAGGTCTTCTGCTAGTGTTCAGTAGTTGTTCTGTAGGAGCTGTTCCTCATGTAGATGTATTTTTGATGTATTTGTGGGGAGGAAGGTGATCACTTATTACTCGTCCGCCATCTTGAAGCTATCTCCTGTTTTGACTTTTTGATAATAGCCATCCTAACAGGTGTGAGGTGATATTGATGGTTTTGATTTGAATTTCCCAGATACTTAATCAAGTTGAGCACTGAAGTTTCATGTACCTGTTGGTCATTTGTATGTCTTCTTTGAAAAAATGTGTATTCAGGTCCTTTGCCTATTTTTGAATTTGGCTGTTAGTGTCACTTTTTGCTACTGAGTTGAGTTCCTTTATATATTAAATATTAAGCTGTTATCTGATATTTGGCTTCCAAATACTTTCTCCCATTACATTGGTTGCCTTTTCACTCTTGATAGTTTCCTTTGCTGTGCAGAAACATTTAAGTTTGATGCAATCCCACTTGTATATTTTTGCTTTTGTTTACTGTGCCTTTGGTGTCACACCCAAAAAAAAAAACCACTGCCCAGGCCAATGTCAAGAAGCTTTTTCTCTATGTTCTCTTCTAGTAGTTTTATGGTTACAGGTATATCATTTAAGTATTTACTCCATTTTGAGTTAATTTTTGTGTATGTTGTGAGATATATATTGCAGTATTATTCATAATAGCCAAGATATGGAAACAACCTAAGTTTCTGTCAATTTATGAACAGATAAAGAAAATGTAACACACACACACACACACACACACACACACACACACACACATACACACAAGGATATTATTCAGCCTTAAAAAAAAGAAGGAAATTCTGCCATTTGCAACAACATGGATGAACCTGTAAGATATTATGCTAGGTGAAGTAAGCCAGACACAGAAAGACAAATACTGCATGATCTCATTTATATGTAGAGTATAAAATAGTTGAACTCATAACAGCTGAGAAAGAGTATAGAATGGGGGATGGGGGAAATGAAGAGATGTTGGTCAAAGGGTACAGAATTTCAGTTATATAGGATGAATAATTTCTGAAGATCTAATGTATAGTGTGGTGATTACAGTTAATAATGCTGTATTGTATACTTAAAATTTGCTAGGAGAACTGATCTTAAGTGTTCTCACCACAAAAATATTAGATAACTATGTGAGGTGATAGATGTATTAATTATCTTGATTATGATAATCATTTCCCACTGTATACATACATCAAAATATCACATTGTATACCTTAAATATATAAGATGTTTATTTGTGAAATATATGTCAATAAAGGTGGAAAAATAATAAAAAGACGAGCCTATTAGGCTAGGATAGTTAGGAGTTCATCACTTCAAGTAGAGAACTGACTTTTTCTGCTAAATTAAAAAATAGGTTTTGGAATGTTATAAATAAATAAATAAAGAAGTCTCACTTTTCCCCATTGATAAAATGGGTAAATAAATGGTATTGAACCCACAGAGTCACTGTAACTATGAAATAAGTAAATATATATCAAAGTAAAACACTTAGAAAATATCCTGGTACACAGAAATTACCTACTAATAATCATTTAAAACTATTACTATTATCATTATTATCTATGTGAAAACAGTCCTTTAATATACATTAAAATTTTTCTCTGGCTAGTAGGATTATAAGGGTGATTTGTTTTAAAATTGAGGTATATTTGATAATTAAAAACTATATATATTTAAGGTGTAGAACTTGATGATTTGATATATATATATATATATATATATATATATATATATATATATATATATATATATATATACACACTGTGAAATAATCACCATATTCAAATTAACAAACTAGAACAACCTTATGATTCAGCAATCCCACTTCAGGGTATATATCCAAAGGACATGAAATATCTCAAAAAGATCCGCATTCTCATGTTCATTGCACCATTATTCATAATAACCAAGACTTGGAAGCCATCTAAGTGTTCCTCCACAGATGAGTGGAAAAGGAAGATGTGGTATGCATGTATGTGTGTGTATACACACACACACACACACACAACCACACACAATGGAATATTACTCAGTCTTAAAAAAGAAGGAAATCCTGCCATCTGCAATGACATGGATGAATCTGGAGGACATTTTGCTGAGTGAAATGAGCCAGACACATAAGAATACTGCACAATCTCATTTAGATATGGAATACAAAAACAGTTGAACTGATAAGGGTGAATTTTATTTCCTGAGATGTTTTTTTCTACATTTCTTCCCAAAGTGAGCAAGTATTCCTTATATAATTTCAAATCTAAAGGAAGAGAGACAGAAAGGAACAGATCCTGCCAACCCTGATTAACACAGCAGGATTAAAGTGTAGGTTTTAGATTAGCAGCAAGTAACTAGGGGTCTATATTGATCTCTTACAGTTCAGCCCATAACCGGGTCCTTTGTCCAGTCAAATAAAAGCTGCAGTCTTAAGTGGTCCATAATAGATTACTCAGAAATTGTGAATAGTGGAACACTCCAACTGGTTATTAAGACCTATTGATTTTGTCTCCTGGATGTCTCTTTAATGTATCCACTCCCGTCCTTCACCAATGCCATCACCATAATCCAGGTCACTGTCTTATCTCACCTGAATTATTGATAAAGCTTCATAATTGGTCTTTTATTTGAAACAGGCTGAATAGTAAGAGCTACCATTTATGGAGCAATTACTATGTGCCAGGAACTATCAGTTCCTATAATCCCCATCACAACCCTGTGAGGTAGGTGCTTGCTATAATAATCTCCATTTGACTGATGGGGAATATTGAGGATTTGCAAGAGAATTTTATTTTCTCTATGTAACTGTAAAACAGAAATTATTTGAGGCAAAAGCACATGTTCTTAAACCCATAGTACAATCTCATGGTACCCATGGTACCATTGCACCATAGTACAATCCCATTCCCCTTTGCTTCCTCCCCCACCCACAATCTGAAATCCACATTGAAGATAAAGTGATGTTTCTAAACCACAAATCTGGACTTGTTATACCTTTGTGTAAATCCTTCCCGTAGTACAGCATTAACCTCAGGATAAAATTCAATCTCCTCACATGGCAGGCAAGGCCTAATATGACCTGGTTCCTGCTTAATTATAAAGGCTTCTGCAATGCCTCTACTTCTCTCACACACCCAGGACTCCTCTTGGTGAACATCTTGGGCTCCCTGAAAGTGCCTATGCCTTCTTGACTCACATCTTTGCTCATATTGTTCTCACTGTTGCTTGTAATTCACTCCCCCATTATGCCCACCTGAAACACTCTTACTTGAATACTCAGGTCAAGATTCAACTCCTTTTCCTGGCTATCCAGGCAAAGGTATACACTTCATTATCTGTGCTGTTTTAGCCAATCCCTTATTCTCACACATGCTTTACACTTCAGTAAGTTTTGTTTACCTGTTTGTTACTTCTACTAGACTAGGAGACCTGCAGGGCAGAGACTATCCTACTCACACTTGAAAGTACATTATATTGTATGATGCCTGACATACAGCAGGAGCATAAATATGACTATTTAATTAGAAATTAACAAAAGAACTACTTGTGTGGGCATACTTAATTACTTATTTTTTCACTACTTTCTCTCTTTTTTTAACACCTTTATTGGAGTATAATTGCTTAACAATGGTGTGTTAGTTTCTGCTTTATAACAAAGTGAATCAGTTATACATATACATATGTTCCCATATCTGTTCCACTTTGTGTCTCCCTCCCTCCCATCCTACCTATGCCACCCCTCCAGGTGGTCACAAACCAGTGAGTTGATCTCCCTGTGCTATGAGGCTACTTCCCACTAGCTATCTATTTTACCTTTGGTATTGTATACATGTCCATGCCACTCTCTCATGTTGTCACAGCTTACCCTTCCCCCACCCCATATCCTCAAGTCCATGCTCTAGTAGGTCTGTGTCTTTATTCCCGTCTTACCCCTAGGTTCTTCATGACTGTTTTCTTATTTTTCTCAGATTCCCTATATATGTGTGAGCATACAGTATTTGTTTTCCTCTTTCTGACTTACTTCACTCTGTATGACAGACTCTAGGTCCATCTACCTCACTACAAATAACTCAATTTCATTTCTATTTATGGCTGAGTAATATTCCATTGTATATATGTGCCATATCTTCTTTACCAGTTCATCTGTTGATGGACACTTAGGTTGCTTCCATGTCCTGGCTATTATAAATTGAGCTGCAGTGAACATTTTGGTACATGACTCTTTTTCAATTATGGCTTTCTCAGGGTATATGCCCAGTAGTGGGATTGCTGGGTCATATGGTAGTTCTATTTGTAGTATTTTTAAGGAACCTCCATACTGTTCTCCATAGTGGCTGTATCAATTTACATTCCCACCAACAGTGCAAGAGCATTCCCTTTCCCCACACCCTCTCCAGCATATATTGTTTCTAGATTTTTTGATGATGGCCATTCTGACCGGAGGGAGATGATATCTCATTGTAGTTTTGATTTGCATTTCTCTAATGATTAGTGATGTTGAGAATCCTTTCATGTGTCTTCTGGCAATCTGTATATCTTCTTTGGAGAAATGTCTACTTAGGTCTTCTGCCCATTTTGGATTGGGTTGTTTGTTTTTTTGTTATTGAGCTCCATGAGTTGCTTGTAAACTTTGGAGATTAATCCTTTGTCAGTTGCTTCATTTACAAATATTTTCTCCCATTCTGAGGGCTGTCTTTTGGTCTTTTTTAAGGTTTCCATTGCTGTGCAAAAGCTTTTAAGTTTCATCAGTTCCCATTGGTTTTTCAGTTTTTATTTCATTTCTCTAGGAGGTGGGTCCAAAAGGATCTTGCTGTGATTTATGTCATAGAGTGTTCTGCCTATGTTTTCCTCTAAGAGTTTGATAGTGTCTGGACTTACATTTAGGTCTTCAATCAATTTTGAGCTTATTTTTCTGTATGGTATTAGGGAATGTTCTAATTTCATACTTTTATATGTACCTGTCCAGTTTTCCCAGAACCACTTATTGAAGAGGCCGTCTTTTCTCCAATATATATTCTTGCCTCCTTTATCAAAAATAAGGTGACCATAGATGTGTGGGTTGATCTCTGGACTTTCTATCCGGTTCCATTGATCTATATTTCTGTATTTGTGCCAGTACCATACTGTTTTGATTACTGTAGCTTTGTAGTATAGTCTGAAGTCCAGGAGCCTGATTCCTCCAGCTCTTTTTTCTTTGGCAAGATTGCTGTGGCTATTTGGGTTTTTTTGTGTTTCCATACACATTCTGAAATTTTTTGTCCTAGTTCTGTGAAAAATGCCAGTGGTAGTTTGATAGGGATTGCATTGAATCTGTAGATTGCTTTGGGTAGTAGAATCATTTTCACAATGTTGACTCTTCCAAACCAAGAACATGGTATATCTCTCCATCTATTTGTATCATCTTTAATTTCTTTCAACAGTGTCTTATAAATTTCTGCATATAGGTCTTTTGTCTCCATAGGTAGATTTATTCCTAGATATTTTATTCTTTTTGTTGCAATAGAAAATGGGAGTGTTTTCTTAATTTCACTTTCAGATTTTTCATCATTAGTGTATAAGAATGCCAGAGATTTCTGTGCACTAATTTTGTATCCTGCTACTTAACAAATTCATTGATTAGCTCTAGTAGTTTTCTGGTAGCATCCTTCAGATTCTCTATGTATGGTATCATGTTGTCTGCAAAAAGTGACATCTTTACTTCTTCCTTTCCCATTTGGATTCCTTATATTTCTTTTTCTTCTCTGATTGTTGTGGCTAAAACTTCCAAAACTATGTTGAATAAGAGTGGTGAGAGTGGGCAACCTTGTCTTTTTCCTGATCTTAGTGGAAATGGTTTCAGTTTTTGAAAACTGAGGAAGATGTTGGCTGTGGGTTTGTCATATATGGCCTTTGTTATGTTGAGGAAAGTTCCCCCTATGCCTAGTTTCTGCAGGTTTTTATCATAAATGGGTGTTGAGTTTTGTCGAAAGCTTTATCTGCATCTATTGAGATGATCATATGGTTTTTCTCCTTCAATTTGTTAATATGGTGTATCACGTTGATTGATTTGCGTATATTGAAGAATCCTTGCATTCCTGGAATAAACCGTACTTGATCATAGTGTATGATCCTTTTAATGTGCTGTTGGATTGTGTTTGCTAGTATTTTGTTGAGGATTTTTGCATCTATGTTCATCAGTGATATTGGCCTGTAGTTTTCTTTCTTTGTGACATCTATGTCTGGTTTTGGTATCAGGGTGATGGTGGCTTCATAGAATGAGTTTGGGAGGGTTCCTCCCTCTGCTATATTTTGGAAGAGTTTGAGAAGGATAAGTGTTAGCTCTACTCTAAATGTTTCATAGAATTCGCCTGTGAATCCATCTGGTATTGGGCTTCTGTTTGTTGGAAGATTTTTAATCACAGTTTCCATTTCAGTGCTTGTGACTGGTCTGTTCATAATTTCTATCTCTTCCTGGTTCAGTCTCGGCAGGTTGTGTATTTCTAAGAATTTGTCCATTTCTTCCAGGTTGTCCATTTTATTAGCATAGAGTTGCTTGTAGTAGTCTCTCATGATTTTTGTATTGCTGCAGTGTCAGTTATTACTTCTCCTTTTTCATTTCTAATTCTATTGATTTGAGTCTTCTCCCTTTTTTTCTTGATGAGTCTGGCTAATGGTTTATCAATTTTGTTTATCTTCTCAAAGAACCAGTTTTTAGTTTTATTGATCTTTGCTATCGTTTCCTTCATTTCTTTTTCATTTATTTCTGATCTGATCTTTAAGATTTCTTTCCTTCTGGTAACTTTGTGGTATTTTTGTTCTTCTTTCTCTAATTGCTTTAGGTGCAAGGTTAGGTTGTTTATTTGAGATATTTCCAGTTTCTTAAGGTAGGATTTTATTGCTATAAACTTCCCTCTTAGAACTGCTTTTTCTGCATCTCATAGGTTTTGGGTCATCGTGTTTCCAATATCATTTGTTTTTAGGTGTTTTTTGATTTCCCCTTTGATTTCTTCAGTGATCACTTTGTTAAGTAGTGCATTGTTTAGCCTCCATGTGTTTGTATTCTTTACAGATCTTTTCCTGTAATTGATATCTAGTCTCATAGCGTCGTGGTAGGAAAAGGTACTTGATACCATTTCAATTTTCTTAAATTTATCAAGGCTAGATGTGTGATCCAAATTATGATCTATCCTGGAAAATGTTCCATGAGCACTTGAGAAAAATGTGTATTCTGTTGTTTTTGGATGGAATGTCCTATAAATATGAATTAAGTCCATCTTGTTTAACATATCAGTTAAAGCTTGTGTTTCTTTATTTATTTTCATTTTGGATGATTTGTCCATTGGTGAAAGTGGGGTGTTAAAGTCCCCTACTATGATTGTCTTACTGTCAATTTCCCCTTTTATGGCTGTTAGTATTTGCCTTATGTATTGAGGTGCTCCTATGTTGGGTGCATAAATATTTACAGTTGTTGGGCTTCCCTGGTGGAGCAGTGGTTGAGAGTCTGCCTGCCGATGCAGGGGACACAGGTTCGTGCCCTGGTCCAGGAATTTCCCACATGCTGCGGAGCGGCTGGGCCCGTGAGCCATGGCCGCTGAGCCTGAGCGTCTGGAGCCTGTGCTCCACAATGGGAGAGGCCACAACAGTGAGAGGCCCATGTACCAGAAACAAAAAATTACAATTGTTATATCTTCTTCTTGGATTGATGCCTTGATCATTATATAGTGTCCTTCTTTGTCTCTTGTAATAGTCTTTATTTTAAAGTCTATTTTGTCTGATATGAGAATTGCTACTCCAGCTTTCTTCTGATTTCCATTTGCATGGAATATCTTTCTGTCTGCTCACTTTCAGTCTGTATGTGTCCCTAGGTCGAAGGTGGGTCTCTTGTAGACAGCATATATATGGGTCTTGTTTTTGTATCCATTCAGCCAGTCTGTGTCTTTTGGTGGGAGCATTTAATCCATTTACATTTAAGGTAATTATTGATATGTATGTTCCCCTTCCCATTTTCTTAACTGTTTTGGGTTTGTTATTGTAGGTGTTTTCCTTCTCTTGTGTTTCTTGCCTAGAGAAGTTCCTTTAGCATTTGTTGTAAAGCTGGATTGGTGGTGCTGCACTCTCTCATCTTTTGCTTGTCTGTAAAGGTTTTAGTATCTCCATCAAATCTGAATGAGATCCTTGCTGGGTAGAGTAATCTTGTTTGTAGGTTTTTCTCCTTCATCACTTTAAATATGTCCTGCCACTCCCTTTTGGCTTGCAGAGTTTCTGCGGAACGATCAGCTGTAAACCTTATGGGGATTCCCTTGTGTGTTATTTGTTGTTTTTCCCTTGATGCTTTTAATATGTTTTCTTTGTGTTTAATTTTTGACAGTTTGATTAACATGTGTCTTGGCATGTTTCTCCTTGGATTTATCCTGTATGGGACTCTCTGTGCTTCCTGGACTTGACAAACTATTTCCTTTCCCAAATTAGGGAAGTTTTCAACTATAATCTCTTCAAATATTTTCTCAGTCCCTTTCTTTTTCTCTTCTTCTTCTGGGACCCCTATGATTAGAATGTTGGTGCATTTAATGTTGTTCCAGAGGTCTCTGAGACTGTCCTTAGTTCTTTTCATTCTTTTTTCTTTATTCTGCTCTGCATTCGTTATTTCCACTATTTTATCTTCCAGGTCACTTATCCGTTCTTCTGCCTCAGTTATTCTGCTAGTGATCCCTTCTTGAGTATTTTTAGTTTCACTTATTGTGTTGTTCATCATTGCTTGTATCCTCTTTAGTTCTTCTAGGTCCTTGTTAAATATTTCTTGCATTTTCTCTATTATATTTCCAAGATTTTGGATCATCTTTACTATATTATTCTTAATTCTTTTTCAGGTAGACTGCCTATTTCCTCTTCATTTGTTAGGTCTGGTGGGTTTTTACCTTGCCCCTTCATCTGCTGTGTGTTTTTCTGACTTTTCATTTTGCTTATCTTACTGTGTTTGGGGTCTCCTTTTCGCAGGCTGCAGGTTCGTAGTTCCTATTGTTTTTGGTGTCTGTCCCCAGTGGCTAAGGTTGGTTCAGTGGGTTGTGTAGGCTTCCTGGTGGAGGGGATTAGTTCCTGTGTTCTGGTGGATGAGGATGGATCCTGTCTTTTTGGTGGGCAGGTCCACATCTGGTGGTGTGTTTTGGGGTGTCTGTGGCCTTATTATGATTTTAGGCAGCCTCTCTGCTAATGTATGCGGCTGTGTTCCTGTCTTGCTAGTTGTTTGCCATAGGGTGTCCAGCACTGTAGCTTGCTGGTTGTTGAGTGAAGCTGGGTCTTTGAGTCGAGATAGAGATCTCTGGGATATTTTCACTGTTTGATATTACATGGAGCTGAGAGGTCTCTTGTGGACCAGTGTCCTGAAGTTGGCTCTCCCATCTCAGTGGCACAGCCCTGATGCCTGTCTGGAGCACCAAGAGCCTGTCCTCCACATGGCTCAGAATAAAAGGGAGAAAAAATGGAAAGAAAGAAAAAAAGAAAGAAAGAAAGAAAGAAGGAAGGAAGGAAAGAAAGAAAGAAAGAAAGAAAGAGGATAAAATAAAATAAAGTAAGATAAAATAAAGTTATTAAAATGCAAAATAATTATCAAGGAAAAACATTTTTTTAAAAAAACCAGACAGACAGAACCCTAGGACAAATGGTGAATGCAAAGCTATACGGACAAAATCTCACACAGAAGCATACACACACAAACTCACAAATAGAGGAAAAGGGCAAAAAATAATCTAACTTTTTCCCAAAGTCCACCTCCTCAATTTAGAATGATTTGTTGTCTATCCAGGTATTCCACAGATGCAAGGTACATCAAGTTGATTGTGGAGCTTTAATCCACTGCTTCTGAGGCTGCTGGGAGAAATTTCCCTTTCTGTTCTTTTTTCGCACAGCTCCTGGGGTTCAGCTTTGGATGTGGCCCCACCTCTGCATGTAGGTCACCCGAGGGCGTCTGTTCTTCGCTCAGACAGGACGGGGTTAAAGGAGCAGTTGATTTGGCGTCTCTGGCTCACTCAGGCCCGGGGGGAGGGAGGGGTACGGATGTGGGGCGAGCCTGCGGTGGCAGAGGCCAACGTGTCTTTGCACCAGCCTGGGGCATGCCGTGCATTCTCCCGGGGAAGTTGTCCCTCGATCACGGGACCCTGGCAGTGGCAGGCTGCACAGGCTCCTGGGAGGGGAGGTATGGAGAGTGACCTGTGCTTACACACAGACTTCTTTGTGGCTGCAGGAGCAGCCTTAGCATTTCACGCCCATCTCTGTGGTCCACGCTAATAGCCGCGGCTCGTGCCTGTCTCTGGAGCTCCTTTAAGCAGTGCTCTTAATCCCCTGTCCTCATGCACCAGGAAACACAGAGGCAAGAAAAAGTCTCTTGTCTCTTCGGCATCTCCAGACTTTTCCCGGACTCCCTCCCGGCTAGCCGTGGCACACTAACCCCTTCAGGCTGTGTTCACGCCGCCAACCCCAGTCCTCTCCCTGCATCCGACCAAAGCCGGAGCCTCAGCTCCCAGCCCCAGCCCATCCCGGCAGGTGAGCAGACAAGCCTCTCGGGCTGGTGAGTGCCAGTCGGCACCAATCCTCTGTGCGGAAATCTCTCCGCTTTGCCCTCCGCACCCCTGTGGCTGCACTCTCCTCCGTGGCTCTGAAGCTTCCCCCCTCCGCCACCCGCAGTCTCTGCCCACGAAAGGGCTTCCTAGTGTGTGGAAACCTTTCCTCCTTCATAGCTCCCTCCCTCTGGTGCAAGTCCTGTCCCTATTCTTTTGTCTCTGTTTTTTTTTTTTTTGCCCTACCCAGGTACGTGGGGAGTTTCTTGCCTTTTGGGAGGTCTGAGGTCTTCTGCCAGCGTTTGGTGGGTGTTCTATAGGAGCAGTTCCACGTGTAGATGTATTTCTGATGTATCTGTGGGGAGGAAGATGATCTCTGAGTCTTACTCTTCCACCATCTTCTCAAATCTTCCTCTTTCTTGAATATAGTCCCATTCTACTGAATCCTTAAAAGTATGCACTGTTATACCTTCATAAAGGCAGGCACTCTCAAAAAGTATATTAACAGTAACTGACATAGGTCACATGGACATCTACAGATATAGCCAAGTTTAGACTCTCTATATAAGTTTAAGCATAACAAACTTTCTAACAAAGTGATGTCACCCTTCCCATCCCTTTTTTAGATGTGTGTAAATGTGGCAGGATCCTCTATGATGGACCCCAATGTTCTCCACCTCCTGGTATTCTGGCCCTTATGTCACCATCTTCCCTTGAGTGTGATCTGGACCTAGTGATTTGCTTCCGAGGAACAGAAGTGATGGGATATCACTTATGACAAGATTAGGTTGTATACAAATCACTGATTTCCATCTTGGGTTCAATCCCAATGTATGTGTGTGTGTGAGAGAGAATTAAGAAGCTATGCTGTGAGCAGCCCTATGGAACTGATATCTTCAGCCAACAGCCAATGAGGCCCTGAGGTCTGCCAATAGCCACATGACTGAACTTGGAAGTAGATCATCTCCCAGTGAAGCCTTGAGGTAATTGCAGCTGCAGCAGCTTTCTGAGAGCCCTTGTGCCAGAACCACTCAGCTAAACTGCACCCAAATTCCTGATCTATAAAAGCTGTTAAATAAAAATATTTGTTGCTGTTTTCAGCCTTAGTTTGGGGGTAATTTGTTACTCAGTGGTATAACTAATATGGCAGGTGTGAAGCCTGAGAACCAACTTTCACAATCTGTTGGGGTGGCGGTTTAAAAAGAGGAGAAGACAGAAGAGTAAAAACGGTTGCCATATGATCCAGCAAGGTCACTCTTGGGCATATATCTGGACAAAACTATAATTCCAAAAGATACATGCACCTCTGTTCACAGCAGCACTATTCACAATAGCCAAGACATGGAAACAACCTAAATGTCCATTAACAGATGAATGGATAAAGAAGATGTGGTACGTATATACAGTGGAATATTACTCAGCCACAAAAAAGAATGAAATAATGTCATTTGCAGCAACATGGATGGAGCTAGAGATTATCATACTAAGTGAAGTAAGTCAGAAAGAGAAAGACAAATACCACATGATATCACTTATATGTGGAATCTAAAATATGACACAAATGAACATATCTACGAAACAGAAACAGACTCACAGACAGATAACAGACTTGTGGTTGCCAAGGGGATGGGGTAGGGGAGGGATTGATTGGGAGGTTGGGGTTAGCAGATACAAACTATTATATATAGAATGGATAAACAACAAGGTCCTACTGTATAGCATAGGGAACTATATTCAATATCCTGTGATAAACCATAATGGAAAAAAATATGAAAAATAATATATATATGTATAACTGAATCGCTTTGCTGTACAGCAGAAATTAACACAACATTGTAAATCAACTATACGTCAATAAAATTTTTTTTTAAAAAAAAGGGAGAGAGAAGAGAAGAAATAGAGTGGAGTAGGCATGAAGGAAATTAGGTAGGGCACTTTGCAAGCACCAGGTAAGCCCCTTTGCTTTTGAATTTTTCTAAAAGAGTAATTTATTTTATGACAGTTTCTAAATTCTACCAATTAGAAGTTAATTCACTTCTCTTTTAAAAGACGAAGTTGCTCTGAGAGAGCTCTCAGCCACTTAACCTCTTGTGAGAGAGTAATCTGATTAGATACTGAGATCAGCTCCAATATGTGGCTGGACAATGAGTAGGGACAGAGAGGAAAGAGTGGATTTTGAAGTATAAAAAGATTTAGTTTGGAGAATACCACAACTGAAAACTTTGAGCAACAAAAAGGGGATCAGGTAAATGGAGGCTAAAAGGAGATTAGCCAAGTGATGGGAGAAACTTTTTTCACTATACCCAAGCAGCCTGAACATTGTTTTGACATGTCTTATTCTCTGATTTTTCCAGAATAAGTTTTCTATTCACTTCTGTTATGAGCAACATAAGGAAGTAAGCTATTTTATGCATGCATGGCATTGGTATCCATAAGAGGCAGTTTTTAAAATTAAAGGAAAATAAAGGATTCTTGTTACACAGCCAAAAGAATTCCTAGAAGTGTCTAGGATTTCCTCCATTAAAGTTATCTTCCCTTGTGTTGGTGGAAATCCTAAATATAGCAGAACTTAAAATCTCACCCCTAGGATAAAAAAATCAGATGGGATCAAATTTTGCCTCATTTTAAAATCATATATCCAAGGTTATTCTTGGCATCATTCAAAAATATATATACAGGTTTTTTAAGGTATAGAATAAAAACATTTTCATAAGGAAATAAGCATCTTTATGATTTTTTTCAAAAGGGGATATCTTGTGCCACATCTCTATGAGTGAAAATGCTAAATAAAATTTACACTTGGATTTCCAACAAGCAACAAAAACTTTGACATTATCTGTGTTAAAATTCCTTCAAAGAAATGTTGAAATAACTTCCATTAGGAAGAATATGCTCACACCTTGTGAAGGGCTAAATATTTTGAAGCTGATCATCCAATGTATTGACAGGGGACAAACATAGTTCTGTGATGGACACATTCTTATTGACCTTGTGATGTGACTGTCACTAAGCTCCCAAATGTAAATCTGCTCTTCCTTACTCTTTTTTGCTATACAGATAGAAACTCATTTGTCAGCATGCCAGCTTTAACTAGCCGAGATGAAGCTAAGCTAATTTAATAGGAACTGTTCAATAGCTTCGACCGACCTGACACTTTCAGTTAAAGAGGTTCTATGCCCCACTGTCTTTCATTATTCCCAATTCTTTCTTCAGAATGGTTGAACATCAAGTCAAATAATATGCTTAGTAGTCAACAGGCCTGACTTTTTTCTCAAGGACATTCTTTTGGTGCCAGAAACTGTCAAGTGGAAAAACATGTACTGTGAAGGTGAGAGGACACTAATTAAATATACATAGCTCTAGCCAAAGAAGCATGAGGCACAGCTTGCTGAATGAAAACTCTACTGCCTGCTTGACTGAGGTCACAGCTGTTGACTTGCCTAAGTTCCTAAGTTGCAGTTTCTCTTTGATATGATTTAACATCCCTGTATTTACAGTAGGCACGGGCCATTCTCAAGGAATGCTGAACAGTTTCAAGTGCAAATATTTTGGTTCAATTAGGCATGCTTCATCCTTAGGTCACTGAACTTCTTTACCTCTTTAGCTACATGTACTGTTTTTAAAGTATTAAGTTACTCTGACCTGTGCTGGACATATAATGTGAGCAAGAAATAAACCTGGGTTGAGTAAACCAGAAAAAATAGTTCTTCTTTGGTGTACAATGTAATGATGCTCTGGAGCCAAACTTCTTTTGAAACCCTTAATAATATTTTAACCATGAGGCATCTCTGTGCTTCAATTTCCTCATCTTTAACACACTAATGGTAATAATTTTCCTTACCTCTCAGGCTTATTATGAGGACTAACAGAGAAAATATATGTAAAGCTTTTACACAATACTTGGAACTTAGTATATGCTCCAAAAGCTATAGCTAGTAGCATAGGTTTGAATTTAAGAAACAACACTTTGAAACAGGACATTCTAGATGGTTCTTCTTTCTTAATTAAATCTACCTTTCACCTCTAATGTAAACACTCCACCTTTGGTATAACTGATTTAAGAACTGTCACCTTGATAATCTTTAAAGCATCACAAAGTCAAATTCAAATGAACAATCTTTTGGTCTGTTGTTTTTCAAAAACTACTAATAATTGCCAACTTCTTGGATTGTCAAAGTGGTATAACTTAGGTATCTTGTTTGGCACAGAGAAAGCTGAAGAAATAGGAAAAAAAAGGACTTATGTGTTTTGTGTTAATAATACCATAAGTGAAAAAGATTCCCATGTACACTGTGCATTGAAATTCAAGTGCCATTGTTATATTTGCCTCCAAAAGATTGCAGTATACATATATTATTAATCATCACTTTCAATTTCATTAACAATTCTCCTTATTTTACTGTAGCTGAAGTACAATGACCTATTTATTGCTTCTCACACTTGATAGCTTAAGGATGGAGAGACAAGGGGAGGAAGGATTTCTATCAGATTTCAAGAAAATGCCTAAAAATCATGAGCTTAATCCTTGTATTCAATTTTTTAAACCCCACTATAAATAGACCCTCTTTTTGCTAGATGAAGTTTGATAGCCTCTACCCATTACCAGAACTTAGTAGGTGTCAGATGTAGCATGTCACTGTGATCTATGAACATCAAAAACAGGATTCAGACATAGAAATGCTAAAAAAAAAAAAAAAAACTCTTGGTAATATCTACCTTCAAAAAGACAGGAGGTATAAAATACTATAAAGAAGAAATGAAACATGATCACAATTAAAGAAGATATTAGAAAGTTATTAAAAGGTTGCCAAACATCTTATGTCAGTAAACTTGAAAAGTTAGATGAAATGGACAATTTCATGGAAATATATAAATTGCCAAACTGATTCAAGAAGAAATAAAAAGTATAAAGGTTCCAATAGTATAGAAATTAAAGAAGTAGTTTTAAAAGTAAACACCATACCCAGAGAGTTTTACAAGAAAAATCTAACAAACTTTCAAGGAAAAGATTTTTCCAATACTATGAGAATTCTTCCAAAGAATTAGAATCGGAGGAAATATTACACAGCTTAGCAGCCATAATAAATCCAAACAAAGATAGTAAGAGAAAAGACAACTATGGGTGATTTCAAATGTTACTAGAGATGCTATAGTCCTAAACAAAAAGCTAACTAAATCCTAGAGTGTGAAAAAGGAAATATACCATGACCAAGCTAGGATTATCCCAAGAATTTGAGGATGGTTTATATTAGAAAATATATACATGTCATTTACCACTTTAAAGGAGAAAAAAGTATGATCATTTCATGGTAGGAAAAGCATTTGGTAGAAATCAACACCCATTAATGAATGAAAAACAAGAGAAAAGTTTCTTAATAAACTAGAAATAAGAAGACATCTTGCTTAAATGTATTAAGAATATCTACAAGAATCTACCACATCTTCATCCTAAATGGGAAAAATTAAAAGTACTTCCTTTATAATTAAGCAAAAGACATGGATATCTAATATTACCAGATCAATTCAATATTGCACTGTAGGTCCTAAACAGTCTAATGAAATAAAGAACACAAATAGTTAAAGACATGAGGATTTGGAAAGAAGAAAATAAAGTCCACTACTTCTAGATGATATAATTTTCCACATGAATAAGCCATAAGAATCTACCAACTATTAGAAATAAGAGCTTAGAAAACTGACTGGTTACATAGATCAATTTACAACTAAAGACCAATATCACTCATGAACATACATGCAAAAATTCTCAGCAAAATATTAGTAAACTGAATGAAGCAATGTGTAAAAATGATAATACATCATGATGAGTGGGATTTATCCACGGAATTCAAAGCTAGTTTTACATCCAAAAATGAAACAATGACTAAAGAAAAAACATATGATCATCTCAATAGGTTCAGAAAAAGCATTTGTCCAAATTCTATGCTCATCCATGATAAAAAAATAAAAATAAAAATTTTAAACTCAGCAAACTGGGAATACAAGGGAATCCCAACAACCTGATAAAGGGTATCTACAAAAAACCTAGTGTTAACTTCATACTTAACAGTGAAAGATTGAATGCTTTCTCCAGATCAGGAACAAAGAAAGGATGTCAGCTCTCCACACTCTTATTTAATATTGTGCCAAAAGTCCTATCCAGTGCAATAAGAAAAGAAAATGCATATAGACTAGAAAGGAAGAAACAAAACTGTCTCTATTCAAACACACTTGTCAATTTAAAAAGTCCCAAAAATGTACAAAAAAGCGATGAGAACAAACAGGTGAATTTAGCAAGATCTCAGGATAAAAGATCAATATGAAAAAATCAATTATATTTCTATACACTATTAGTGAACTAATGGAAATTGAAATAATACATATTATGGCTTACAATAGCACCAAAACCATTAGATACTTAGGTATAAATCTAAGAAAATATATGTATGAGCTGTGTGCTGAAAACAGTGAAACACTAATGAAAGAAATCAAAAGACCTAAAATAAAGGAAAGATATAGGCATATCTCATTTTATTGCACTTCACAGAAAATGCAGGTTTTTTACAAACTGAATTTCTGTGTCAACCAAGTCTATGGGCACCATTTTTCCAACAGCATTTGCTCACTACATGCTTCTGTGTCACATTTTGGTAATTCTTGGAATATTTAAGTTTTTTCATTATTATTACATTTGCTATGGTGATCTGTGATTAGTGATTTCTGATGTTACTATTGCAAAAAGATTATGACTCACTAAAAGTGGTTAGCATTTTTTGTATCAATAAGGCATTTTAAATTAACGTATGTACATTGTTTTTAAGACATAATGTTACTGCACACAATAGACTACAGTATAGTGTAAACATAACTTTTATATGCACTAGGAAATCAAAAAAAATCACATGATTTGCTGTATTGCGATATTAACTTTATTGTGGTGGTCTGGAACCAAACCCACAATATCTCTGAGGTATACTTGTATACTGTGTTCATGGATTGTAACACTCAATATTGATAAGACGTAAAAGTGATCTATGATTTGAATGGAATTTCAATAAAAATTCCAGGAGAAATTTTTATAGAAACTGATTCTAAAATTGATATTGAAAAGCAAAGCAACTATAGGAGGAAAAACAATTTTGAAATGGACAAAGTTGGAAAACTTAAATTATCCATTTTCAAGACTTTCTACAAAGCTACAGTAATCAAGACAGTGTTGTGGGGAATTCCCTGGTGGACCAGTGGTTAAGACCTGGCACTCTGCCATGTGGCATGGCCAGAAAAAAAAAAAAGACAGTGTTGTGGACAAAGAACATTGCCTGCCATATCAGTAAACAAAGGATGTTGCAGCCATCACGCCATCAGCCACTGTGGCTATCCCGGATTGTGAACTGTGAGGGAATTCAGGATGGAGAAAAACAATACTGGCCCTAGATAGCTGAGGTGCATATCAAAGGAATGATTTCAATGAGCCCAGACCCCAGACTCTTGCATCTTCCCATACACAGAAAAGTGCTAAATTCATTAACTTTAGAAGTCTGTTTTTTTTTAATTAACAGTAATCTTTTGATGTTCCTACTACTTGGTTGGGGGCGGGGGTGTTGTTGCAAAAACTCCTATATATCCTGGCTCCTCCCTTACCTCTTCAGAACAATCCCTCAGAGCTATCTGAGAGCCTGTCTCTTTGGCTTAAGTCCCCAGTATGTCTGCAGAATAACACATAATTCTCAACTTTTAGGTTGTGCAATTTTTTTTCAGTCAACAGTGTGGTATTGGTGAAAGGATAAATACATAAACCAATGGAATAGAACAGAGATTCCAAAATTAGATCCACACATATGTGTCCAGTTGATTTTCGACCAAAGTGCAACAATTGGACAGTCATATTCGAAAACATGAACTGACTCATACATAACACCACATACAAAATTGAAGTCTAAATGGATGAAAGACCTAAATGCGAAACCTGAAACTATAAAACTCTTCAAGGAAAACATAGGAGAAAACCTTTGTGACCTTGGACTAGGCAAAGATTCCTTAGATATGACAAAAAAAGCAAAATCCATTAAAAAAGAGATACATTGTATTTCATCAAAACTCAAAACTTCTCTTTTAACGAGAATGAAAAGACAACACACAGATTAGGAGAACACATTTGAAGAGCACATATATGATCAATGACTGGTATTGAGAATATATAAAAGAAAAAACTTAATAATTAAAAAATACACAACCCATGGGCAGAAGACCTAAAAAGAAATGTCTTCAAAGAAGACATACAGGTGACCAACAGGCTCATGAAAAGATGCTCAACATCACTAATTATTGGAGAAATGCAAGTCAAAACTACATTGAGGTATCACCCCACACCAGTCAGAATGGCCATCAACAAAAAGTCTACAAATAATAAATGCTGGAGAGGGTGTGGAGAAAAGGGAGCCCTCCTACACTGTTGGTGGGAATGTAAACTGGTGCAGCCACTATGGAAAACAGTATGTTGGTTCCTTAGAAAACTAAAACTAGAGTTACCATATGATCTAGTAATTCTACTCCTGGGCATATATCCAAAAAAGATGAAAACTCTAATTCAAAAAGATACATGCAACCCAACCTTCCAAGCAACACTATGTACAGTAGCCAAGACATGCAAGCAAGCTAAGTGTCCATCAACAGATGAATGGATAAAGAAGATGTGGTGTATATATATATATATATATATATATACACACACACACACACACACACAGTGGAATATTACTCAGCCATAAAAAAGAATGAAAATTTTGCCATTTGCAAAAACATGTATGGGCCTGAAGGGTATTATGCTTAGCTAAATAAGTTAGGAAAGACAAATACTGTGTTTTCACTTATATGTGAAATCTATAAAATAAAACGAATGAATATAACAAAACAGGAACAGACACACAGATACGGAGAACAAACTAGTGGTTACCAGTGGGGAGAGGGACTGGAGGAGGAACAACATAGGGGAAGGGGATTAAGAGGTACAAACTACTAGAAGTAAATAAGATACAAGGATGTAATGTACAGCACAGGGAGTATAGCCAATATTTTATAATAACTTTATATGGAGTATAATCTATAAAAATATTGAATCACTCTGTTGTACCCCTAATAATGTAAGTCAACTATACTTCAATAAAAAACTCACACCTGCAATTTATTATTTGTAAACAACTTACTGGATAAAATACCAGCCTAAATTCTGAGTTTGAACTTGTGGGAATTTGGACATATCTGCACCTCAGCTTTCTCACTTCGAAGATGGGAACAATAATAGTATATACTTCATGAGGTTGTTGTGAGGATTAAATGAGTTTTTACATGCAAAATGCTTGGAACGGTGCGTGGGAATAATAAGCTACATATTAATGTTACCTACTGTTATTATTATCTCATTATTTTGATATATGAAAGGAAAATGATAAAAAATAAACCAGTTAAATTTGTAAGAGCAATATATAAGAATTTCATACATAATTTAAAAAATCAGTTACATATCATGCTTTTTCTTACATAATTAAGTAAATAGTGAGAAACAGAAGTACTGCATACTTAATATGATTAAAAATTATTTTAAAATATTTTTTCTTTTTCTTTTTTTTTTTGTGGTATGCGGGCTTCTCACTGTTGTGGCCTCTTCTGTTGCGAAGCACAGGCGCCAGACACACAGGCTCAGAGGCCATGGCCCATGGGCCCAGCCGCTCCGCAGCATGTGGGATCTTCCTGGACTGGGGCACGAACCCGTGTCCCCTGCATCGGCAGGCGGACTCTCAACCACTGCGCCACCAGGGAAGCCCTAAATGTATTTTATATAATAAATCTTTCCTAATTGACTCATCTAAAATAAAACATTTTAATTGAAAATCACTTTCCTACCATATATCATAGGAAAAATGACAAAATGTTTTATTCCCTAGGCAGGTTCAAGAAATTATAGATTGATAATTCACCATTTAGCAAATATTGGGTGCCTATTATGCCAGACATTCTAGGTGCTGGAGATTTGACATTGAAAAAAAAATACAAAGTCCATTTTATGGAGCTTATATTCAAGTGAGGATGAAGAATACACGATGAGAAGTGTTGAGATGAAACATAAAGCAGGCTAAAGGCATAAATTAGAGAATGACACATAGGATGGTCAGGCAAATCTTCCATATTGAGATGACACTTGAGCAGAGATCTAAATAAAGTGAGGGGACAAGCATGTGGCTACCTGGGGGTGTGATGTTCCAGGCAGAGGGAACGATCAGCACAAAGGCTCTAAGGCAAGAGCACAGTTCATGTATTAAAAGAACAGGAAGGTGGTTACAATGGTTTTAGACCAAAAAGGTTAGGAAAAAGTCTATTAGAGTTATCTAACAAATATAAACGCTTATAATTGAAAAGAACAGGAGAATGGAGACTTTGGTATCCAAAGAACAGGCACTGCTTCCTAGATGATCCTTCATGGAATGCCTCTGTCACCTACAAGCTATAATTTTCTCTAAGACAGGAATCATGTCTTACTAATTCTCCTCAGTACTTGTCAGATACCAAACACTTCATCTATATTTGATGGATTGAATCACATGAATAGCATATCTAATTGTTTCCTCTGGCCTTTTAACTTCTACAGCATAGCTGATACTAAATTCAAAAATCATGAACTTGAATTTTGAATATGGATATCAATATTAGTAGCTTAGGGTCACTGACATAGATAAATAGGATGATTTGGGCCCCACAAAAAGATAATGGACTCCAAAATCTAGGGTCAAGATAAGTGGGCCTTTCTCTGTGACACACAATATAAATGTGATAAATGTACTATGGTGACTGTCGCAAATGAAAATTATCTTTTGTCTGATTGCATATGTTACTAGATATTAAGGTTAATCTGTAGATGTGTTATGAGTTTAAAGAAACTGAAATCTAATTAAGCCACCAGAGAGAAAGTTATCTTTGAACTCCATTGATGGGGAGGAATGTTTGAGTTAAGTTAAATTTTTGGAGCCAGTGAAACTTACCTGAGATTCAGAGCATGTTCTCAGATCACTGAGAAGGTATATTCCATATTAGAAATATTTAAATGGACATTTTGGATGTGTCAGATTCATGTGAGTTTGGTTAGCAATAATTCACTAGAACCTAATCACCTCTGAATAAAAAATGATACACTCAAGTCTCTATAATTACAAAACTCTGGATAACTGTTGGAAGCACTCAACAATGAGGTTTTTAAACTGTTCTGTATAGTATCAATACATTAACAGAATTGGAGGTGGGATGCGGAGAGCAGAGGAGTGAGAAAAAGTGAAGGAGCTAGAAAAAGACAGAGAGGGCCAGACAATAATGATGAAAGGTCAAGACCTGAACTGAGACAAATGGCCAAGGGGCTTCTCAAAAACTATGGAAATATGATATTCGATTTCAAATTATATATTTAGTATAGTATAACTCCTCTCAATAATAGCCCTGAATCTTTAATAAAAGTCCACAACACAGAATCATTTCATGTGAGTGTCATTTGGGGAGCCAATACCATATAAAATTAAAGTAAGACATAAAATAGAGAGTAAGAATTCAGCAGAAGTTGGAAATCAGAGTCAGAGTTGGCTGGGAGAAATATAAGCCACCAGGAATTTACAGAAATCTTTGCAAGAGCATTAGACTTTCCACAAGACGAGCAAAGGAGATTTGAGATTATCTTACCTAGGTTTAATGGGCAGAGTGATCCCAGCTGGTATCTGGGTTACAAAAATCCAAAAGAGTAGATTTAAGTGCAACTAATAGTTATTGCATGCAAGTCCCTGTGCTGGAGCCTTCAAGTCACAAAGATGACCCTGTGCTGAGGGAACATAAAATGTTGTAGTAGTATATACTATTTTTTTTAATTATTGCACTATGGTGTGATGGGACTTGGCACAGGTAGCATTGAGAGGCTGCTAGAGGCCATAAGAAGAAAACATGTCTTGTTTGAAATCTGAGAGCCAGAATCAAAGGCAGCCAGTATTAGTCTAAAAACCAACCTTTCTTTCAATATAAACTATCCAAGTATAAACATCTCAGTCATTTACCACCTTAATCCTACTAGTTATCACTCACTTTCAAACACAAGTTACAATAAGCCTTCCCTTCTATTTGCCTAATATTTGAGCTTCTCTACATAGAACAAAGTATAATTGTATATTATTTTTTAAAGGAACTATAGTAAACTCAGTTATCTGGGATACTTAAGAAATCCAGTCTTGTGGTTTATCAAATAATCCAAAGAAAATGAAGCTAGATTTAGGGACATTTAGCAGATGGGGTTGGATATTTGCATGTAAGATTCAAAATGCAAGTTCATCTCTTTTATTGCTCCAAGTTTTTTAAAGTGCCAGAAAAAGATTTTTTAAAAAGAATAAATCCCTGAGACCACTGGAAACAAGAGAGGGGACTACAAGGTGCTAGAAACAGAACTTTCTAAAAGTTAAGAGCTTATGGCATGGCATTTTTACTGAGAAACAGGAGAAGAACAATATCAACAGCTTAAAACATGATGAGGAAAGAGCATTTTGAAGGCAAGAGAAACTCCAAATGTAGTGAGAACACACAAAGTCAAGAAGGCAGTACCCTAGGAGAATTAGAGACAATTAATAATGGCAGATATGGAGAAGTTTAAGGAGTAAATATATATATATATTTCTATACCAATTAATTTAAAATTTTAGATTAAATCAATTGTTTTCCAGGGAAATTTAAATTAGGTCATTCACGAAGAAGTAGGCAATCTGAATATTGTAATAACTATAACAGAAGTGATCAAAGTATGAACTATCTACCTGTCAAAGCAACAGCAGACTCACATGAAACACAGGAAAAGATGGGAAGCTACCTAACTCATTTTATGAGGCTTGTGCACCCTAATGGCAAATTGGTCAGCAGAACACAAAAAGAACAGAAGGGAGGAGGGTGGAAGTAAAGAAAATAATAGTTGAACCTCATTTAGAAACACAGATGACAAAACTGAAAATATATAATGAGTAACACATTATGATTAAATCAGTTTATCATAGAATGTCAAGTGTGGTACAACATTAAGAAAATGAATTTTTTTTTCTAGCATTTTGGGAGTTTTATTTTGGAAGTGAACTTTTAACTATCAATACAAATGCCAAGATACTACACAAAACATCCACAGGAACTTTTTTCATCTTTTTTTGAATTGTTCACAAACATTTCCTACATAATCCAACACACAACAGAGAAATGGTACATCTTTTTCTTTCAATTTGCATACAATGGAAAAACAAGAATATATATATATATATATTTTACAAAGTTTAACTAATAGACGCTACCAAGCTGACAATTTAAGTCTATAGGTGAGAAATTATCTAATAAAAAATAATCAGAATTTATTTAGCATCAGTCACTTCCATAACCAAGTATTATTCTGATTAATAAAACTTTCTGCCATTAGGCTTTTGGTATATACTTATACCAACTACTCCATCTGTTGTATTGCTCCCCACCTTGGTTCTTCACAATTACAAACAGAAAATCGTTGCAAAGTAGGGGCAAGCATTTGCAAAAACAAACAAAAATCCCCAGCTTATTATAAGCATGAATGTGTGGTGGAATTTCCTCCCAAGCAATGGACTTTCAAATCACTTAAGAAATCACCAGAACTGAATGTGTCAAGATACTTTGCCTAAGTCCGAGATGCATTTATTTATATCCAACAGAGGACTGAAAATTAAACTTAGTGTTTAGTTTGGGGGCAGGTTGGGGGGAATTCAGCCATTTGAAAAATGACCGTCTTAAAAAAAATGACCACCAAAAATAGGTTCACTAAATTTATTTAAAAAATCATAAAACGTTTCTTACAAAAGAGCATTACATTCTGCACACTGCTCTGAATAGATGCCAGGGACATATGGACTATTGTTACTTTCCCTCCCTGTCCCACCCGCCCCCCAAATGTTACAGTGATCACAAAGTAAAGTGTTCACAATAATTACATGGGGGGATTTTTTTTAAACCACCAACAATGAACAAAAATTAAAATTTACTCACTCTGCTGCTGTTTCAAAATTTCAATGTTAGTTTTTGCACACCCTCCCCCACCCCCACCCCTGTTTGTAAGGAACTAAAACATTCCATCTGGTGAACAGCAAAGATTTCACTACACCTCAAATGCAGAACACCTATGAAGCAGAGGAATGTTGGCTTTTTAAACAGAAGCAAATAAAAAAAAAATGATGCAGGACTCCTTCAGTTCTTCACTAGTCTTAGAAAAACTTTCCAGAATACTGCTTCACACTATAAAAAAGAAAAAATATCTTGCATTAGAATCCTTCAACATCTGCATACTGCTTCACACTGTTCTGCAGCAAGTACTGTGCATTTTGTATCTGGTCCTGTGTTCCTATAATGGTAATGATCTGGTCTTCGGACCCTTCTAAAGGCTCATCAATTTTGATCGACGCTCCTGACTCATGAGGGATTTGTTTAATCCGCTGACCACCTTTGCCAATAATAGATCCAGCCAGATCTTTGGGAATAGTTACTTGTGTAGTAATAATAGGTCCACCAAGATCACCATATGAGCCACGACCCCCTGAATAGGAATAATCATATCCAGAGCCACCCTGTGGTTCATAACCCATCTGCCACCCTGATGGGCTCCATGTATCTATTGCAGAGTCCCAGGTTTCATCAGCACTGAAACCAACCATGCCATCATAATGGTCTCCAGGTCTTCCTCTTCTGTCATAGGCCATTAGATCTCCCCCTCTAGGTGGTGGTGGAGGAAGAGGAAGATTCCGAGCTCTGCTACCACTCCGGCCACCTCGTCCGGGAGGAGGTGGAGGAGGTCCTCGACGAGGGCTCATATCATCATAATCTCTTCTGGATGGAGGCATGGGACGCCCACCCCGACCAGGAGGCATTCTGTCAAAACCACCTCTTCCCCGCATGGGAAATCCCACAGGACGTCCATGGCGGTCATCAAACATCATTGTAAAACCACCATAATCATAGGTTTCATCGTAAAAATTGGGATCATAAGGTTGAGCACGTCCTTTAATGGGAGACTCTGATATAAGATCAAGGATGATCTTTATGCACTCTACAACCCTATCAGGTTTTCCTCCAATAAGAACGACTCTGTCAGTGGATTGAGGACAACATTCCTGGAAAAGCTTGATTGTTGTCTGAGTGTTCTCTCGAAGTTCTTTGATTTTAGCACCTTTGACCCCAATAATTCCTCCTGCCAGACTCTGATGAATCAACAGTCTCAACTCGCAGTCAAAGTCGCTTCCTTTATAGTGTTGGTAATTTAAGCATTCCACAGCATCAGATTTGAGCCGGAGCTGGCTGGTTGCAGTGGGTGATGGCAACTGCAGGCCCTCTTCCAAGGTAGGGATGATTTTCTTCAGAATTTCTCCAATTGTTTCAATATCAGCACTGATACTCAATATGTGCTCGGGGCCACTGCTGTCTGGGACTGAAACACTGGCATTGTAGTCTGTACGGAGAGCCTTAATATTCTTGCCGCCTTTTCCAATCACTGCCCCAGCATTCTTGCTCTGAAGCAGAATGTGTAATTCAACCATCTCATCTGTGTTTCTAGATCTTTTAAAAGCTTGTTCCTCTTCCATATCTTCAGCAGGGCATTTACCAAATTTGCCATTGGTTTCGGTGTTGGGAAAGGTTTCCTCTGGCTGTTCAGTTTCCATTTTCTTGTATTAAAGGGACACACCAATCGGGCAAGGCTACCGTCCCTATGCCGCCGCGCCGCCTCAGCCAGTCACAGCTAGACAGAGAACTAAGAAAATGAATTTGAAGGTTAAAGCAAAACACTCGCATGAACATATCAATTGGTGCCACAATATTTAATAAAATACAACACTAATTCCTGATTTTAAAGAACCACATGAAAGAGAACAAGCAAACAACCAACAAAATATGAGTGAAAAATAAATGAACTTCCTAATGTGATTAAAGGAATCGAAAACAATACTACAGCAATGATCATATGATCATATATTAAAAGCATTCCCAGTAATATCACAAACAATACAATGATGTTTCTTGTGCTCAGTATATTCAGCATTGTAAAGGAGGTCATGGCTAATTCAATCAAACAGAAAAAGGAAGTAATACTGTATAAACATTGGAAAGTAAGACACAAAACTATGATTATTTGCAGACAGTATGATAATCTTCCAGGAAAATCCATGAAAATCAGTTGAAAAACTGAGCAGGAATTAAAACTATATAAAATTTTAAAAATATAATAAGTCAATAGCTTTCCTATATGCCAACAATAACCAAGTTGATAATATCAGGAAAACAGACTCTATTCTCAAAACCAACAAATCTAAATATAACTAGTAAAATAATCTTAAGAATAAGTATTCAATTAAAAAAATAAGTGTGTAAGATGTATAAGAAAAAAACAATAGAACTTTTCTAACAAGTAAAAATAACTCCAGAGAAGTGGAGGGATATTGCACATTCCTGAATGGGAAGATTTAGTACTATAAAGAAGTCAAGAGATATAGGGACATATGTATATTTATAACTGATTCACTTTGTTATAAAGCAGAAACTAACACACCATTGTAAAGCAATTATACTCCAATAAAGACATTAAAAAAAAGATACTAATTGGGGGTCACAGTGGGGAAAAATTCTAAGAGGAGCAATATAAGAGAGGGGAGAAAGAAATGAATTAGGAGAATCACTGTATTCATCACTAAAATCCTGAATTCTGAAAAAAAAAAGAAAAAGAAGTCAAATCTCCAAAATTATTCTATAAATTAAACCCCATTACAACCAAATGTCAATGTGAATCTTTTAACTTCACAGATTTATTCTAAAATTTATCTAGGAGAAAAAAATTAACAAAAAATACACAAGGAATTTTTTTAAAAATAAGAGGGCACTTTTGTCCTTTGTAGTGGGTTGAATGGTAGCCTCCCAAAAGATATGTCCACAGGCTAATCCCCAGAACCAGTGAAAGTTACCTTATTTGAAAAAAAAAAAGGGGGGGGCTTTGCAGATATAATTAAGTTAAGGACTGTGAGACAAGATTATTCTGGATTAACTGGGTAGGCCCAAAGACAAGTGTACTTATAAGAGTGAAGCAGAGAGGGATTACGGAGATAGAAGAGGAGAAGGTCATTTGAAGATGGAAGTAGAGATTGGAGTGATGCAGATGGAAGATTCAGGCAACAAAATGTTCCATGTGGCTCTGCCAACACCTTGATTTTGGACTTCTGGTCTCCAGAACTGAGAGAATAAATTTCTGTTTTGAAGCCACCCATTTTGTTGGAATATGTTACAATAGCCACATGAAACTAATAAACCCTTCCAAAGATCAAAACATAATAAAGGTATTAGTAATTAAGGTACTATGATTCTGGCACAAAATAGACAAAAATAGTTCAATAGAAAATAGATCCATTTTTATATAGGAATTTAGTGGTTGATAAAAGTGGTTTATTCATATAAGCAGGGAAATTAGGGTATATTTGATAAACTGTTTTGGGACAGTTGGACAACTATTTTTTAAAAATCAACCCTGAACTTAAACCAAACACAAAATAATTTCCTGATGGGGTTAAAGGCTTAAACATAAAAAACAAAAAGTATTAGAAGAAAATGAAGATATGTTTATAAACTTGATATAGGAAAGGACTTCTTATGAAGAAGCTGTAAAGGAAAAGAATGAGAGATTTTGTGGCACTTGACATGCTAAATCCAGAAAATATGTGGAAAAGCAAAGAATCAGGAAGAGTCAAGACAGTTCAGAAGAAGAATAAGTTGGAATCATGTACCCTACCAGATATCAACACTTATTTGAAAAAGTACAATTAGGCATTACATAGTAAGTTGGTTCTATGCATACCTTATAACTCAGCATTTTCCCTTGGAGGTATACCTTAAAAACTCTTTTACATATACATCAAGAGGCATGTAAAAAATGTCTATAGCTTTGCTCAAATAATAAATACATAAGACAACCTAAATGTTCATCAACAGTGAAATTTATAAATTGTGACATATTCAAAAAATTGAATTCAATAGGAAAATAAACTACCTCTACATGTGTTAATGTGGATGCATTGCAAATACATAATAATAGACAAAAAAGCAAGCCACATAGGAATAAATAGATGTGACAGTTAATTTTATGTGTCAATTTGGCTGGGCCAAAGGGTGCCAAAATATGTGGCAGTAGTAAAAAAAATGTGAGGTAGATCTGTTTATTTGTATTAACACAGAAAAAATTGTTAAGCTGAAAAACTAAGTTGCAGAACACTTATGCACACAATGTTCCCATTTGTGGAAGAGACACACATACAGATATTTGTATGTGTTCATATGTGTGCATGTGAAAGAGAGAGAGAGAGAAAGGGATAAAGGGTAGGTAGGTGGGTGAGTGGGTGGGAAAACAGACAGATAGATGTTTGATTTGCACATATATGTTTGTGTATGTATATAGGGAACGATTTGGAAGGATACACACCAAACTTAACAATGGCTACCTCTTAGAAGAAAGAGGTATTTGGGAAAGAGGGTCAGGTAGAGAAAGAAATAAGGAAAGACCTTCCTACATTACTCTATAGACTTCGGAATATTTCACACTGAGGATAAGTTACATGAATAACTTGGTAATTTAGAAAAAATTGCTCTAAAAATTATGTTTATGAAGATGTATTAAACGATGATATAATAGTAAAAGAAAGAAGCAAGACAGTAGTGTAACAAGTTGGAGGCTTTTTTTTCACAATACACAATTTATTATATTATTTGTTTACACTGTCATGAATATTCTTCACGTTTGACATATTTTACGTTATATTATCATTTTTTAAACATTTCTTTACTACAAACTTTTGCTATGCTAATATGTGTTGTGAATGATCATAAGATACATTTAGCACACAGCGTTTCCCATACTTAGTACTTGTCTAACAAATTTTTAAATGAAAATAATAAAGAGGACATGGCTTTTTTAGAATTAGACATGGAATCAAAGTGCAACAAATGCCATGGGGCTTTAATAGTGTGAAATGGCTGTCAATGAAAGCACTTTAGATGTGATTTAAAATTAAATCCGAATGATCAATCATGCCTTCTCCTATAAGCAATGAAAGCAACAAGATTACATTTTTAAAAGTGAGTTCTACTTTCCTGTCATGATTCTCTAATTTGACAGTCATCTCCTTTTCAGCCAACACAATCATTAATGGCCAGACCAATACTCTTATCAATGAAACCAATTCATCTTACCTCACACAGCATGACTGCCTTTAAAATATTCATCCTGCATTTGGAACAAAGATTCACTGCTTTCTTTGTCTCTTCAACATGAAATCATCCTCTTATTAATTTCTTGTCTCAGCGTCCAATTCAGTTTAATAACAGACAAATGAAGTCACATAACATTAATTTTATTACCCCCAATTTTTATGTGAATCATAAATTCATAGCAAACCTTACTTAAGCAAATCTCAAAAGTAAATAAGTAAAAAAAAAAAAGTAAATAAGTTTCTCTTCCTTTTTGATTTTCTGTTCCTACTCTCTGCCAGGACCTGAGTTGCTGCTAGAGATACAAAGAGGAGTAAGATATGGTCCTTAAATATTCTGCTGGGTGAGGGATATAAGGCTTTTTAAAATATATTTTCCCTATTAAAAAAGTAAAACATGATGATTGTCTAAATTTTGGAAATGGGTAAAAGATTATAAAGAAAAATAAAATTACTCAATATCAAAATTACTCAAAATTACTGAACTATCCAGACATAATCTCCTGTAACATTCTAATGTATTTTGTCTGGTCTTCTTTATACAGTTAGTGTATTATTGATACAATTCTGTATACAGCTTTTGTTGTTATTTAGCATTATAGTATAAGCAATTCTCATGTTATTATAATACTTAACAATCATAACTTTTAATAATTGCATAGTGTTCCACTATAAATATGGCAAGCAACCTGCAATAGGGGAAGGCTTTCTGGGGATGCTAGTATTTCTCCTGAATCCTAATGGAATATGTTCATGGGGTGGGATGGGTGATAGGATTCAAGAAAAGGGAAAGGCATCTGAAAAGTATTCCAGAACTATTGGAGGCAAGACAAACATAGCAGTTTCTCAGAAATCCAAAGTAGTTCAGAATTACTGGAAAACAGAGTTCAGGTGGGAGTGACAGAAAATAATACCAGAGTAATGGACAGGGGCCAGGTCATGAAGGGGAAAGGTAGCCTGTACTATGCAACTATGTGCTAAGCACTACGCACAATTTTGTATTATGTTGTGAAGGGCTTTATACTCTGTGCTGAAAGTTTGAAATTTACCATTGAGGCTATGAGTGGTGGGGATGGAGTGGAAATGAGAGATTTTAAGGTGAGAAGTTACATGAATAACTTCGTAATTTAGAAAAATTACTCCAAAAATTATGTTTATAAAGATGTATTAAACTATGATAAAATAGTAAAAGAAAGAAGGATGACAGTGTTGTAACAAGTTGGAGGCTTTTTTATTTCACAGTATACAATTTATTATATTATTTGTGTTTACATTATCATAAATATTCTTCATGTTTGACATATTTTACATGTTACATTATTACCATTATTTCAAACATTTCTTTACTACAAACGTTTACTATGCTAATATGTGTTGAAAATGATCATAAGATACATTTAACATATAGCGTTTCCCATACTTAGTTTTCCCCAGGGCTCTTCCTTTGGGAAGCATCTCCTGGAAGTACGGTTGTTCACAACACACTTTTGGAAAAGCAAAATTAATCTCGCTGTCAGGGCAGGTGTTTCAATTGATTGTTTTTACACAATGAAGGCTGCAGATTTTCCCCTGATGAGGCTACTTTGTTAGCCTTTACCAGCCTGCCATAATGATTTTTTTTTCTAAGTATATATGCCAATCCCAATCTCCCCATTCATCCCACCACCACCACCTGCCCCCACTTTCCCCCTTGGTGTCCATACGTTTGTTCTCTACATCTGTGTCTCTATTTCTGCCCTGCAAACCGGCTCATCTGTACCATTTTTCTAGATTCCACATATATGCATTAATATATTTGTTTTTCTCCTTCTGACTTACTTCACTCTGTATGACAGTCTCTAGGTCCATTGAAATCTCTACAAATGACCCAATCTCATTCCTTGTTATGGCCGAGTAACATTCCATTGTATATATGTACCACATCTTCTTTATCCATTTGTCTATCGATGGGCATTTAGGTTGCTTCCATAACCTGGCTATTGTAAATAGTGCTGCAATAAACATTGGTGTGCGTGTGTCTTTTTGAATTATGGTTCTCTCTGGGTATAGGCCCAGGAGTGGGATTGCTGGGTCATAGGGTAATTCTATTTTTAGTTTTTTAACAAACCTCTATACTGTTCTCTATAGTGGCTGTTATCAATTTATATTCCCCTCAACAGTGTAAGAGGGTTCCCTTTTCTCCACACCCTCGCCAGCATTTATTGTTTGTAGATTTTCTCTTGATGCCCATTCTAGCTGGTGTGAGGTGATACCTCATTGTAGTTTTGATTTGCATTTCTCAAATAATTAGTGATGTTGAGCAGCTTTTCAGGTGCCTCTTGGCCATCTGAATGTCTTCTTGGGAGAGATGTCTATTTAGATCTTCTGCCCATTTTCTCATTGGGTTGTTTTTTTAATATTGAGCTGCATGAGCTGTTTATATATCTTGGAGATTAATCCTTTGTCCGATGACTTATTTGCAAATATTTTCTCCCATTCAGGGTGTTGTCTTTTCGTCTTGTTTATGGTTCCCTTTGCTGTGCAAAAGTTTTTAAGTTTCATTAGGTCCCATTTGTTTATGCTTGTTTTTATTTCCATTTCTCTAGGAGGTGGGTCAAAAAGGATCTTGCTGTGATTTATATCATAGAGTGTTCTGCCTATGTTTTCCTCTAAGAGTATTATACTGCCTGGCCTTACATTTAGGTCTTTAATCCATTTTGAGTTTATTTTTGTGTATGGTGTCAGGGAGTGTTCTAATTTCATTCTTTAATATGTAGCTGTCCAGTTTTCCCAGCAGCATTTATTGAAGAGGCTGTCTTTTCTCCATTGTATATCCTTGCCTCCTTTGTCATAGATTAGTTGAGCATAGGTGTGTGGGTTTATCTCTGGGCTTTCTATATTATTCCATTGATCTATATTTCTGTTTTTGTGCCAGTACTATATTGTCTTGATTACTGTAGCTTTGTAGTATAGTCTGAAGTCAGGGAGTCTGATTCCTCCAGTTCTGTTTCTTTTTTACCTCAAGATTGCTTTGGTTATTCAGGGTCTTTTGTGTCTCCATACAAATTTTAAGATTTTTTATTCTAGTTCTGTAAAAAATGCCATTGGTTATTTGATACGGATTGCATTGAATCTGTAGATTGCTTTGGATAGTATAGTCATTTTCACAATATTGGTTCTTCCAATCCAAGAACACGGTATATCTCTCCATCTGTTTGTGTCATCTTTGATTCCTTTCATCAGTGTCTTATAGTTTTCTGAGTACAGGTCTTTTACCTCCTTAGGTAGGTTTATTCCTTGGTATTTTATTCTTTTTTTGCAATAGTGAATGGGATTGTTTCCTTAATTTCTCCTTCTCATCTTTCTTTGTTAGTGTATAGGAGTGCAATAGGTTTCTGTGCATTAATTTTGTATCCTGCAACTTTACCAAATTCATTGATTAGCTCTAGTAGTTTTCTGGTAGCATCTTTAGGATTATCTATATATTGTATCATGTCATCTGCAAACAGTGACAGCTTTATTTCTTCTTTTACAATTTATATTCTTTTTATTTATTTTTCTTCTCTGATTGTCATGGCTAGGACTTCCAAAACTATGTTGAATAATAGTGGTGAAAGTGGACATCCTTCTCTTGTTCCTGATCTTAGAGGAAATACTTTCAGTTTTTCACCATTGAGAATGAAGTTTGCTGTGGATTTGTCATATATGACCTTTATTATTTGGAGGTAGGTTCCCTCTATGCCCACATTATGGGAAGTTTTTATCATAAATGGGTGTTGAAGTTTGTCAAAAGCTTTTTCTGCATCTATTGAGATGATCATATGGTTTTTATTCTTCAATTTGTTAATATGGTGTATCACATTGATTGACTTGCGTATATTGAAGAATCCTTGCATTCCTGGGATAAATCCCACTTGATCATGGTGTATGATCCTTTTAACGTGTTGTTAGATTCTGTTTGCTAGTATTTTATTGAGGATTTTTGCATCTATATTCATGATTGATATTGGTCTTTAATTTTCTTTTCTTGTAGTATCTTTGTCTGGTTTTGGTATCAGGGTGATGGTGGCCTTGTAGAATGTGTTTGAGAGTGTTCCTTTCTCTGCAATTCTTTGGAAGAGTTTGGGAAGGATGGGTGTTAGCTCTTCTCTAAATGTTTGATAGAATTCACCTGTGAAGTCATGTGGTCCTGGACTTTTGTTTGTTGGAAGATTTTTAATTACAGTTTCAATTTCATTACTTGTGATTGGTCTGTTCATATTTTCTATTTCTTCCTGGTTCAGTCTTGGAAGGTTATACCTTTCTAAGAATTTGTCCATTTCTTCCCAGTTGTCCATTTTATTGGCATAGAGTTGGCTGTAGCAGGCTCTTAGGATGCTTTGTATTTCTGTGGTGTCCATTGTAACTTCTCCTTTTTCATTTCTAATTTTACGCATTTGAGCCCTCTCCCTCTTTTTCTTGTTGAGTCTGGCTAAGGGTTATCAATTTTGTTTATCTTCTCAAAGTATCAACTTTTAGTTTTATTGATCTTTGATATTGTTTTATTTGTTTCTATTTCATTTATTTTTGCTCTGATCTTTACGACTTCTTTCCTTCTCCTAACTTTGTTTTCCTTGTTTTTTTTCTTCTTTCTCTAGTTCCTTTAGGTGTAAGGTTAGATTGTTTTTTGAGATTTTTTTGGTTTCTTGAGGTAGGATTGTATTGCTATATACTTCCCTCTTAGAATTGCTTTTGCTGCATCACATAGGTTTTGGATTGCCATGTTTTCTCTGTCATTTGTCTCTAGGTATTTTTTGATTTCCTTGTTGATTTCTTCAGTGATCTCATGGTTATCTAGTAACGTATTGTTTAGCCTCCATGTGTTTGGGTTTTTTACATTTTTTCCCCTATAATTTATTTCTAATCTCATAGCGTTGTTCTCAGAAAAAAAATGCTTGATATGTTTTCAATCTTCTTAAACTTACCGAGGCTTGATTTGTGACCCAAGATACGGTCTATCCTAGAGAATATTCTGTGTGCATTTGAGAAGAAAGTGCATTCTGCTGCTTTCAGATGTAATGTCCTATAAATATCAATTAAGTACATCTGGTCTAATGTGTCATTTAAAGCTTGTGTTTCCTTATTGATTTTCATTTTAGATGATCTGTCCATTGGTGAAAGTGGGGTGTTAAAGTACCCTACTATGATTATGTTACTGTTGATTTCCCCTTTCATGGCTGTTAGTATTTGCCTTATGTATTGAGGTGCTCCTATGTTGGGTGCATAAATATTTACAATTGTTATATCTTCTTCTTGGATTGATCCCTTGATCACTATGTAGTGTCCTCTTTTGTCTCTTGTAAGAGTCTTTATTTTAAAGTCTATTTTGTCTGATATGAGAATTGCTACTCCAGCTTTCTTTTGATTTCCATTTGCATGGAATCTTTTTCCATTCCTTCACTTTCAGTCTGTATGTGCCCCTAGGTCTGAAGTGAGTCTCTTGTAGACAGCTTATATATGGGTCTTGTTTTTGTATCCATTCAGTAAGCCTGTATCTTTTGGTTGGAGCATTTAATCCATTCACATTCAAGGTGATTATTGATATGTATGATCCTATCACCATTTTCTTAATTGTTTTAGATTTGATTTTGTAGGTCCTTTTCTTTTCTTGTGTTTCCTGCCTAGAGAAGTTCCTTTAGCATTTGCTGTAAAGGTGGTCTGGTGGTACTGAATTCTCTTAGCTTTTGCTTGTCTGTAAAGCTTTTGATTTCTCCATCTTATCTGAATGAGATCCTTGCCGGGAAGAGTAATCTTAGTTGTAGGTTCTTCCCTTTCATCATTTTAAATATATCATGCCACTCCATTCTGGCTTGTAGAGTTTCTGCTGAGAAATCAGCTGTTAATTTTATGAGAGTTTCCTTGTATGTTATTTGTCATTTTTCCCTTGTTGCTTTTTATAATTTTTCTTTGTCTTTAATTTTTGTCAATTTGATTACTATGTGTCTCTGCTAAGTTTCTCCTTGGGTTTATCCTGGCTGGGACTCTCTGTGCTTCCTGGACTTGGGTGGCTATTTCCTTTCCATTGTTAGGGAATTTTTCGACTATATCTCTTCAAATATTTTCTAGGGTCCTTTCTCTCTTTCTTCTCCTTCTGGGACCCCTATAATGTGAATACTGTTGTGTTAAATGTTGTCCCAGAAGTCTCTTAAGCTGTCTTCATTTCTTTTCATTTTTTTTTTTCTTTATTCTGTTCTGTGGCAGTGAATTCCACCACTCTGTATTCCAGGTCCCTTATCCGTTCTTCTACCTCTGCTATTCTGCTATTGGTTCCTTCTAGTGTATTTTTGATTTCAGTTATCGTATTGTTCATCTCTGTTTATTTGTTCTTTAATTGTTCTAAATGCTTGTTCTTTAATTCTTCTAGGTCTTTGTTAAACATTTCTTGCTTCTTCTCGATCTTTGCCTCCTTTAATTTTCCGAGGTCCTGCATCCTCTTCACTATCATTATTATAAATTCCTTTTCTGGAAGGTTGCCTATCTCCACTTTGTTTAATTATTTTTCTGGAGTTTCATCTTGTTCTTTCATCTGGTACATAGTCCTCTGCCTTTTCATCTTGTCTGTCTTTCTGTGAATGTGGTTTTTGTTCCACAGGCTGCAGAACTGTAGTTCTTCTTGCTTCTGCCATCCTCCCTCTGGTGGATGAGGCTATCTAAAGGCTTGTGGAAGCTTCCTGATGGGAGGGACTGGTGGTGGGTAGAGCTAGGTGTGCTCTGGTGGGCAGAGCTCAGTAAAACTTTAATCCCCTTGTCTGCTGATGAGTCAGGCTGTGTTCCCTCCCTGTTGGTTGTTTGGCCTGAGGCAACCCAGCACTGGAGCCTACCTGGCTCTTTGGTGGGGCTAATGATGGACTACGGGAGGGCTCAAGCCAAGGAGTACTTCCCAGAACTTCTGTTGCTACTGTCCTTGTCCCCACAGTGAGCCACAGCCACCCCCCACCTCTGCAGGAGACCCTCTAACATTAGCAGCTACGTCTGGTTCAGTCTCCTATGGGGTCACTGCTCCTTCCCCTGGTACTGATGTGCACAGTACTTTGCGTGTGCTCTCCACGAATGGAGTCTCTGTTTCCCCCAGTCCTGTCGAAGTCCTGCAATCAAATCCCGCTAGCCTTCAAAGTCTGATTCTCTGGGAATTCCTCCTCCCATTGCTGGACACCCAGGTTGGGAAGCCTGACGGGGGCTCAGAACCTTCATTCCAGTGGGTGGCCTTCTGTGGTATAATTGTTCTCCAGTTTGTGAGTCACCCATGCAGCAGTTATGGGATTTGATTTTATTGTGATTGCGCCCCTCCTACCATCTCATTGCAGCTTCTCCTTTGTCTTTGGATGTGCAGTATCTCCCTGTCTCCCTGTCAATGATTGCTCAGCAGGCAGTTGTGATTCCGGCGCTCTCACAAGAGGGAGTGAGCATACATCCTTCTACTCCACTATCTTGAACCAATCTCAAGTTGGAGGATTTTATTTCCAAAACTTGGGTGGCATGATGAGAGAATTACTTATTTCTCAAGAAAACAGAAAAACATTCCAGGAGTGAGTACTGTTTTGAGAGCCTTTGGACAAAGGGCCACTTGTGAGCTGCTTGGTTCCAAAGAGGAAGAAGGGAAGGGAGAACAGTGGAGGGCACTGAGAAGAGCTCTAAAGAGGAATTTCAGAAGTTGTGCTGTGGATTGGACTGTAACACTCTTGTGACACTCCTTGAAGAAAACCTACAAATACCTAATTTTAGAGTTGGATTATGTTCATGAATGTAACCCTGTACCAGAACTTCAAGGCAAATGCAAGCTAGCCAGCTTTATACTGATTAAAACAATATGTAAACAGTATGATTTAAAACTATGTAAAAACATAGTGACAATTTTAAAAATAAAACACCAAAAAGTAACAGTGGTTATCTCTGATTGATGGGAGTATTCTATTTTTTCTCCTTTCTCTATTTCTGTATTTTCCAGATTTTTACAATGAACAAATATTTTTATAACCCTCATGAATACATAAATCTTTGAAGAAGTGTCTAGACTTGGAATCCTTAGCATTTAAGTTGCAGATTAAGGTAGATATATAGATGAGCTAGCCCAGAGAGTATATTAGATGCAAAGTGGCCTAATAACAATCTTGAGAAATAGTAATATTTAGGAGCAAAGGTGGAAAGAAAGCAAACCACAAAAAAAATTCTGATAACAAGCAGCCAGAGAGGTAGAATAAGTAGGAGTAATTCATTTTATCTAAACAAGGGAAGACATTTCAAGAAAGGAAGGATTAAGGGTTTCAATTTCCACAGACCAGCAGTCAACTAAAATAAACACAGGATATTGCCTAGGGGATTTGGTGCTTCTAGGGTTCTTGGGGACATTTCCAAGAGTAGATTTAGCAGACTAATGTTGGAAAAGGCCAGGCTGTCATGGATTGAAGAATCAATAGGAAGTAAGGTTAAAATAGTAGAAGGTTCCTTTTTCAGGAAATGTGCCTGTGTTTCCACTAGAGAGAATTTGTCACTTAACAGCTACCTCCATGGAAAACTATCAGTATAAATTTCCTTCCTTCTACTTTAAATATACAATTAATTTTTAGAATGAAATAAATTTTTGTTCAGCATGGAGATTATTAAAAGGATTACAACAATGAATCAAATAAAATATGAAAGGGCCTCACACAGGGCCTGGTACATAGGAGAGACCTAACCAGTATTAGTTTTCAGAAAGAACTAAATAAAAAAATAACAGTGGTCATGGTAGAGAAATGATAGGAAGGTGTGATTCTTTTCTGTAGCATCTAATTTTTCTAAAATATAATTTGTTAATTTTATATTTTGATGTTTCCATTCCTAAGAAGCGTTGCCATGAAAAATCACCACAGTGAAATCTCAGTTTCCAGTGTGAAATCAGTGTCTGTGAAATCCAAACACAATATAACTCAGTAAGCATTGGAAACGGATAGCCTATATTCAAGTTACAAACACAAATACAACAGATTTCTGCATTGGAATACATACAAAAATAAATCTAGTATATAATACCTTGCCAGATACATAAAAAGTGATTAATACCTAAATGAACAAGTGAAGGGACTTCCCTGGTGGCGCAGTGGTTAAGAATCTGCCTGCCAATGCAGGGGACACAAGTTTGAGTCCTGGTCCAGGAAGATCCCACATGCCACGGAGCAGCTAAGCCCGTGTGCCACAACTACTGAAGCCTGTGAACCTAGAGCCCGTGCTCCACAACAACAGAAGCCACCCCAATGAGAAGCCTGCAAACCGCAACAAAGAGCAGCCCCCACTCACCACAACTAGAGAAAGCCCATGCACAGCAACGAAGACCCAATGCAGCCAAAATAAATAAACAAATAAATAAATTTATTTTTTTAAGTGAAAATCTGTGGTGAATGAGTGAGTGAGACAGTGGGACACTGAAGGAATTACATAATTCATGAATTTGCATAAAAATATTACCCAGGATTCTGTTCCAACCCTGCCACTGAAAACATCATTCAATCTCTTTCACCTTCCAATACCTCATTTGTGAAATGGAAAAAAATAATAAATATCTTACATACCTCTCAGGGTGGTTTTAAGAATAAACTATTTAAGAAGCACCTACTCCATGCCTGGGGTAGACCCTGTGACTTGAACCCTGCCAGTGATCTGGAGTGGAGGAGTGCACAATTAAGTCAAGACCCATCAGAAAGAGCTGGAAAGGAACCCTTATTCCCAATGCCTTGTGGGTCCATAGGTGGCAGGAGGGAAACATAGAAAGCACACTCTTCACTCCCTTACTAACTCAGCCCAGAAGATGTGCAGCAACTCCCCTGATTGGTGAGTTAAAGATAAGGAACTGAGCATGCTTGGTGTTTTTCTGTGAAGGTGAGCATTGGTACACATTGTGAATACCCTCAACTGTCCCTCTGTGCTAGTGCACGGGTCAGTTAAGTTTATATTCCTCAAGAGAAAAATATTAAGAATTCCATTATGACTGCATATTTAAGCCATGGCTTGTCTTTCAGTGTTTGTTCTTAATAGACACTTAGCTCTCCACGTCTCTCACTTGTTCCTGAACTCAGGTGCAGAAGACAGGAAGACATTTCTTCCCTCTAAAATCCCCAAAAGATTCATTCCCAGTCATCCCACACAAAGACAGTCATTTGGGGAAATGTAGCAGTGTAATAAGAACTTCTTTCACTTTTTTACCTATCGGAGAATGCACTCAAACCACCTCCCAAGACTCAGAGGAATAAAAGGGAGCCAGGCTTAACTACATAAGAGAACTAGTCTTTTATTTTTTTAACCTTCTCCACTTCTAGCTCATCTCCTGTGCTCATTAAGTTCTGGTCACCAAATGTCCTACCTCAGTTTAATATTAACTTCATTTTTCCTTATTGCCATCTCATGGATAACTAGCAGGGTCTCCAAGATACGGTGGGTCAAGTCTGGGTAATAAATCTTCTTAAAACATTCAGTTGAACCCTCTTTAATTGGATATTACTATCTATGTCTACTATTGACTATTTATTCTAGGTTTAACCCCAGTTCCCTGTATCCTCCCTTCACTACTTATACATTTTGCAGGTAGACATAAATACTTATTTTTACTTTATAGTTAGATATACACTTAATAGAATAATAGAATACCAGGCCAGTACTAAGTGAATTATTTAATTAGATGCTTGATCTCATTATCATTATTTTATAAATAAGGAAGTGGAGCTTCAAGGAAATCAACTCACTTCCTCAGTCATTCAGCTTGAAAGTGACAGACCAAGAATTGAATTCAGGTCTGGCTGACTCTTGAGCTCGTGTATTTAACCACTGCTTATGGTTTTTGGTTGTGAAATGGCTTTGGAGAATTTTATTTTGTTTTTAAGCTCTATTTTAGAAGCATTTTTCTTCGATGTTTTAACAGAAATTATCAAACATAAAGAAAAGTTTAATTTTCTAGTGAATACCAACACAGCCCCCACCTAGGTTCTACAATTAACATTTTACCATACTTACTTTAACTTATATCTGTCCACCAACCTATCCTTCTATAGATCCATCATTCCATCTTATTGTTATGTATTTTAAAGTTGCAGATATCAGTACACTTTCCCCAAATACTCCAACATGTAGATCATTAACTAGAGTTCAATATTTGTTTATAGTTTTTTTCTTTTGAGTTAAAATTTACATACAGTGAAATGCACAAATCCTACGTGTACTATTCCATAATTCCCTCTGCTAAAAAATACACAAGAGAGAGAAAAAAATCCTTGAGGGGTAAGAAAGCTGGGACAGTGGTCTTCAAATCCAGTTAAGCTGTCATATGAAGAAAAGTGAATCAAGTTGATGTGCTGATTCAGTGCTCAGTCTCTGCTGTCCTACAATCTAATTGTAAAAACTTACCTTCTCTAAATATCAATTTTCTCATCTGTCAAACTGAGGTAATATTACTTTCCTTCCAGGATTGTTGTGAGCATCAAATGAGATAATGCATGTAATATGCTTCACCATTATTGTTATCATTTTCATTAAATTAGTCATTTTTACTTTAAAAGATACAGGAGAGGGACTTCCATAATGTTATGTTAGTGAACTAGCTTGATCTGGGATTGGTTATAAACTCCAAATTCCAGAGAACTTATATACAGTTATTAAGGAACTGCTTCGTGATTAAGTTCTGAGCTTTCTTAGTTTATCTAAAGTTCACTTTCATTTGTGACCACCACCTACATTCCAGGCTCTATTGTAGGATCTGGGAATGTTACAATGAGTAAAAAAAGACACCACCTCAGCCCTCATGAACTTATGGGAATGATAGGGAACAAATACTTATAAATGGGCGGAGGTAATAAAAGTTGTATAGAGGGTACTTTAGAAAGCATGTATCTGGGTGACCTAATGCTCAAGTCTCTCATAAGCATATTTTTGTTTAGAATAGCACCCCAAGGAGAACAAAAGGCTTTAATTATCTATAAAATATATTTCTTCCCATCTTCATTCCATCCCTCTTCTCTTAGCCATCCTTTCCCCATAATAATCTATTAGAGAAGTGTTAATATTTTGAATGGTTAGTAAAAGCATCTGAAAGCATGTGAATGACAAAGGATAGGACTCCTCATCATCTAACGATCCATTTATTAACAGCAGTTTACTCTTCTTTCTCTCCCTTCCCTCACTTTCAACAGCCAGAACTCAAGATATATGTTACAATAGGAAATAATAATAAATATGATTATATCTCAATTCACCTCAATGTTTAACAGTTCTTTGTCAAAGTAAATTGACTTTAACAACTAATAGTAACTTTTTTTTTTTTTACCATTTAAGCCATCAATCAGCACATTAACATACTTAACATTAGTGTTTCTAATGACAAGATTACTGTCTTTGAAATAAACTGCCAGCAAGGTACTTAGTAGTAACTGACCTCACCACTCTGGTATTCTCTTCATATGGGAATATTGCTTTAGTAAGATTTGGTTTCGATTTAGAATGTGCAGTTGAGCTAACGTGTCTTACTGGCATGCCTCTAAGCATATGGCTTCTTTGAATATGCATTAAGAAACATGTATATTCAAAGAAGGGATGAAACATAATCTTACATATAACTCTCAGAAAAGAAAATAATCCCTGGCCTGTTTTTTTGTTTTCATTACTCAGAGAGGCAAGTGCCACCCCTGCCTCCACCCCATCTCTAACCCTTAGCCTTTTTACACAACTGCACAAGTACATCTTTCTTTAATGATTTAATATTTATAGCCTCTTTCTAGCCTTTGTAAAAACATACCAGAAAGATGTACACTATATCCATTCCTCGCTTATTGATTTTATTACAGATATTCATAATCTAGTCATATTACCCTGTTAACAACTACATATTTTGTTTCAAGCATGTTAATGGAGGATAATTTCTAGCAGCCTGGTCAATCTATTAGAATTCTTCTTAAAGACCAGAGGAGCTTTGGGGACTTCCCTGGCGGTCCAGTGGTTAAGACTTCGCCTTCCAATGCAGGGGGTGTGGGTTCGATCCCTGGTGGGGGAGCTAAGATCCCACATGCCTCACAGGCAAAAAAACAAAACATAAAACAGAAGCAATATTGTAACAAATTCAATAATGACTTTAAAAATGGTCCATATCAAAAACAAAAAAAAGCCAGAGGAGTTTCAAACTTGAAAATTTTATCATCAACCACGTGGGCCTGGATCAATCAGAAGGCAAATCAAACACTGAGGTAAGAAGATCAAGTAAGGGGGCTTCCCTGGTGGCACAGTGGTTGAGAATCTGCCTGCTAATGCAGGGGACACGGGTTCCAGCCCTGGTCTGGGAAGATCCCACATGCCGTGGAGCAACTAGGGCTGTGAGTCACAACTACTGAGCCTGCGAGTCTGGAGCCTGTGCTCCGCAACAAGAGAGGCCACCGTAGTGAGAGGCCCGCAGACCGTGATGAAGAGTGGCCCCCACTTGCCACAACTAGAGAAAGCACTTGCACAGAAAAAAAGACCCAACACAGCCAAAAATAAAAATAAATTAATTAAAAAAAAAGAAGATCAAGTAATTTGTACCATCTTAAAAGCACTAATTTAAAGTAGTGTAAAAAAGGATCAGGGCCTTTAACTTATTTTCAATAGTACTTCCAGCTTGTTAGAGTCCTTCAAAGTCTTTGGTAAAATCAGACATGGTCTATTTTGTGGTCTCCAATCTTTTGAGGTGAGGTTACTTTATATTTCTTGGAATAGCTACCATTCTCTGAATACCACCTTTAACAGGCCTTTCATGTGTATGCATTATCTCATATCCTTACAACATCCCTATGAAAGAGGAATTTTTTAAATCTACAATTTAAAGATGAGGATTCAGAGAGGTAAGATAACTTGCCCCAAGTCATACAGCCAGTAAATGGTGGAGATGGGAATTTGAACTTGAACCTTATCTGATTCTGGGGCCTGAGCATCTGGCTACTATATTATACTGAACAAATGAGATTCCTGGGTTCCTCTGAAGTTTGGCCATACACATACAAACCTAGGGGGAAGAAAACCTCAATGTCTAGAGGAGGAGAGAGAAAGATGCCTGAGGTACCCTGAGTTCTGCTTCCTATCAGCACTGTCAAAGAGGTAACACATCCTAGAGAGGAATGGTAACAAGTCCTGGAGAGGAATGGCTGTGGGGTGTGTGAGACCCTTGGCACAGAAAAATCAACCTTCAGCAAAGATTCCTGTGTCCAAACAAAATCAGCTGTTTGCCTCCATACCTGACAGTCACTGAGGCTAGGATAATGGGCATCTCAGTGGTATCTGTATGATCAAATATCTGAAGACCAGAGTCTCTCAGCTAAAATATTGGTACAGTTTAAGACCCTAAAAGTATGACATAAACTCTACAGGATATAGAACCTTAAACATAAGAGTTTACATTTCCACTATCTCTATGGAATGGGGACTAAGAAGCAGAGATCATGTTATTATAGAAAATGAAGTCATACTTCTGGCACCCTGAGTCCATCCATGCCTTGTATACTTATTTCCGCCTGTAGTGTCACAATATATCCCATTTAACTAACACAGCATGTGAAGTACTAAGCGGTGAAGTGCTAAGCACTTAGCACAGAACTTGGCACATAGGAAGTGCTCCATTGTTAGATGAGCACATATTAGACAATAATAAATACCTTTTGAGTAGAACTAAATGTATGGGTCATACTAGGTATTCATTATATCTCTCATATAATTCAGTTATTTCAGTATAATATTAAAATCTTATATACATTTTTTAAGACAAAACTTTAAAGCAATGAATCTTTAAATCTGATTTCAAAGTAAGTTTTTCTTTTCTAAATTCACAAATTGATGTCACATCTAGTCTAAATATATTACTTCCTGTTATAAATAAGTTTATTAATATCTTACTCTCTTAGCAGTGGAATTTGGGCATGTGTGTGTGTGTGTAGTTTAAACATGCTAAATTCAACTTGGTCAACCTAAAATGCATATATATCTCAGGAAAATGTAAAGAAATCAAACAGTTTAATGTCATATAGTATTTAACAGGCTTGTGTTCTAGCGATATAAAAAGAATTATGGGCAACGATGTATGTGTGTGCTGTTAAGATGAGTCCAAATTATTTCAGCCCCATTCATGGTATTGGAGAAGTACTCTGCAAATGTTTTCCATATAAATAGCGAATAAAGCTCACTGCCTCTTTGGAAATGTACTTATACTCTGTGCTAAAAAATGGAATTTAACCATAAACTATATTTTATATGCCATATTTTAATACTAAATTTGATGATTTTACAGGAATTTCATTAAATATCAATAATAACAAACAGTACAGAAACAGTAATAACAATGTACGACAAAGCGTATCAACAGTAAACCCCTCCTTTCCTCACTTAAGTAATTACCACTAACAGTTTCTTATGTATCCTTCAGACATTTTTGTATTGCTATTTAACTTTTCATGCATATAGGATTTGTTTCCTGCCTCCCTAATTAGAGGCTGAACTCATTAAATACAGGGACTGCAGCATACACTTCTTCCATATTCCACATAATGTCTAACTGTACTGGACACCTTGAAAGTATGCAATAAAAATAACTACAGCTGTGATGGTTCTGTTGACTCTGTTAAAAAAGAGAAAAAAATGCAAGCCACGTAGAATATTATACCAAATCAGGGTAACATTTAAGGCCAAGTAGTAAAAAATCCTTGTTCATTAATCCCCAGGTCATGGTACTAAATTAAGATGGTTCATTTTTTAAAATTTGGATAGAGAGGCACTCATTCATTGAATAAATTTGTGCAGAGTCAACACCTGGCTATATTCTGTGGGATATACAGAAGTGTGAGCATCTCATGAAGCAAGCATCATTATTAACTCCATTTTATAGACAAAGAAACTGAGATATAGAAAGGTTAATTATTTACCCAAGGTTATGCAATTAGTAAATGCCCAAGTTGGAATTCAAATTCAGGCAGTCAGCTTCTAAAGTCTATGTGCCTTGAAGGAAAGGAATAGACTTGAGAGTTGGTATAAAGGAAATATTAGAATGTGTTTAGCAATTCATTCATTGGTTTGGGGGGGGTGGTTGTGAAAGAGAAGCAGGCAAAATGATTGTGAGGTTTCAAGCCTGGATTTCTCAGGAAATAATTTGAGACAACTTCCAGATGAGTATTCAGAAACACACATCAGTATTATATGTCCTCCCATGCAAATATGAAATCAACTGTTGTTAGTGATGACTTAAAGTTATAAAATATAATGATCACTCACTAAATAATATCACTTTATTTTCCCTGTATCATTCTACTAACTCATACAAATATACTGGGATTTTCACATCAATAATAATGTAGATAACTAGGATATTCTAGACGAAATTTCACCTTCTTAGCAGACTCATGTGAAGCAGATTAATAAAGGATGATTCTCTGTGCTCAGAGGTTAAAATCTTGCCAAGCTAACATAATCATGGCAGGATCAAGTGTCTGCCAGTCAAGTACTCTTTCCTGTAGATTCTAGGCATTCAATTCCATGTTAACTGCTAGAGTAGATAAAAACAGCAGAAAACCTCAGCAGGAGTATGGAGAACAATTTTCTTGTACCAGTATACATTATGGATCAGAGTAGGTACTCTCTATTTCCTCTTGATATTTAGGGAACCTTTATGTCTTATTAAACATTATCCAGTGTTCTTAAAAAAATTGCATGTGCAGATCCAAGGGTCAACAAGATTGAAAGAAATGTTTACAACAGAGAAATTATAAGAATACTATGACTTCCAGAGACATTGACAGATATAGAACACCATGCCAGAATGCCTGTGTATGTTCTCATAAATGTACTTGGTGACCCCTGCCATGTGAAAGAAGCCAGAACTTACTCAATTGGATAATAATTACTGCCTTGAAAGCCCTTTCCCTCCTCACTAAGTATCTCCATGAATGTTTCTCTCTAAATATCAAACTTTTCCCTTTACAAAATGCTTGTCACTTGCAGAGAGCTGGTTAAAGGGGGAAAAAAAGGCAAAGTGATATTTGACAGGACTTGTTTTTTCTGACATGCTTCTAATCTGGAAATCTGCAACTTGAACACAAATTTCTGTGCAGATTTGTACTTCAGAGACTTTTTAAAAGATCCTAAGTCCCAGCTTCTAGGAGAAGATTCGTTTCCTGCAGTATATTCCATAAAATGTAACGCTTCCATGAAATATGCTCATCATGGAAGTATTAAAGGATTTAGAGAAGACATGTTGTTGTTAATATTATTAAGCTACATCTGCACAGAGATGCACACTGGATAGTAAGACAGGAATAATATATTCAGCCATCTTGATTTGCAATGGTAGAGCCCAAACCTGAGGATGGCAAGAATCCACAGATAAAAACCACAGTGCCACCACCCTCTTAGTGAGTCACAGAAAATAAGACCTGCTGGCCACATTCTTTAGTCAGAGTTGATAGTAGATGGTAGAAAATATATTTTGACACAGAACATATCTCTCATGAAATATTCATGAAAACGTTTTGTTCAACAGGTATGTTACTTGCCTGCAGAAGATCTCCTATAACAACATTTCTGTATTTTCACGTGGGTGGCCTAAATCCTTGTTTGGGGCGGTTGTGGTCAAACTGATTTTTTTTTCAAATAACAACTGGAAATACATTTGAACCCAAAAGTCTAGAAATATTTGAGCTACTAATTCCTCATGAATACTCTAGTCTTTTTGCCAAAATGTAAATTCTCTGCCTCCAAACAAGTGCCCCACAATAGTTTCAATTTAATGATCTAAGTTATTTTCCTCTATGTATACATGTACAGTTTCACTGCAAAAGTGAATAAATAGTATAAAGAATATGGACAGAGACATGATCCATAATTCTATATATCCCCTAATTTTAAAAGTGATTCCCTTGCCCAAGGTAAAATAACTAATAACTGGAGAAGCAGTACATAATTGAATCCCAGGTCTGGGTCAATCTGGAGTGAAGAATGTAAAAAAGGTATTAACATTTTGCAAAGAGTATACATCTGTGTATGCAAAGAAAAAAAATTAAAGCTTATCCATGCATGAATTTTGACTTTTGTAAAAATACAAGCAGTGATCTACTTGAGCAACTGGAATGTAAATATCATTAATAAGTTTCTCTTTGCTTAGAAGCTCCTCAAGGACAGGGGGCTGTTTTATAACAGGTAATGATAAAGCTGTCTACTTTGGAAAAGTGCATTCACAGTTCCCTCATTATTTGATCAGAATTTTCATGTAGAAAGTCTTTTAGGCATTTACTTTGGAATAATCAATATCATTGCTTCTTCTAACACCATAAATAATTCTTTTTTTTTTTAACCTAGATTCACCACAGGTTCTAAAAGATTAACTTCATTTACTGAAACCATCCCAAACCTTGCCAATCTGTGTGCGTGTTCTCTGTAGAGGGAAACAAAATGAGCTAGTTTTCCGGAGAATCACTTCATATACAGGACTAAGAAAATATATCTTAGAGACTAGGCAGCAGCTGGAAAGAATAGGGGTAGAATTTCATTGATCTCCTTTTCCTACTGGATAGTAATACCATTAGTACTAATTATAGTTACAATTATAGTTACAATCCCCACACACATTGCCTCACACATCTTGGCCTTGAATTTACGACTACTGAACTCCAAAACCAGTCTTCTCACATATAGGTGTAGCAGAGGCACTACCAGAGAAGAAAACATGGCAATGATGAAACTTGTGGTTTATTTATCCTTTTTCAGCAAGAAAAGCTGCCAGCTAAGTTAGAGTTGACTTTCAACTGTGGTGCCAGGAGATACAAGAGGGGGCCAGAAATTGTTAAAGAGATTGGAATTGTCTGGAAAACACAAAATAAACAGTAAGTGCAGGGCTACTCCCTATGTAGTGGTACAAAGACTGGAGCCTTTATATATATATATATATATATATATATATATATATATATATATATATATATATATATATACACATATATATATATATATATATATTTAGTAAAGCCTTCCTTAGAAGGGTGTGGAATGTGGGCCCTCCAAGACTCACTGAGATTAGCCTCTATCAGAAGGGTGGTTAAAAGTTGCATAAGAGTTATAAGAGAGGGGAAAAAAAGTTCCCAAGGTGGAGGTAAGGAGAGTTACTGTGACGAAAAGTGAGGATACTACTTGTACTGGTCAGGGTTCTCCAGAGAAACAGAACCAATAGAAAGTTGTGTGTGTGTATGTGTGTGTGTGTGTGTGTGTGTGTGTGTTTACAGTTGACCCTTTAACAATGTGGGAGTTCAGGGTGCCAACCCTCCATGCCATCAAAACTCTACATATAACTTGTAGTTGGCCCTCTGTATCGGAGATTTTGCATCTGCAGATTCAGCCAACATCGGATCGTGTAGTATTGTAGTATTTACTACTGAAAAAAATCCACATATAAGTAGACCCCCACACAGGTCAAATCTGTATTGTTCAAGGTCAACTATATATACACAGAGAGAGAGAGAGAGAGAGAGAGATTGAGATTGAGTATAAGAAATTGACTTAATTTAGAGGCTGACAAGTCTCAAGATCTGTAGTCAGCAAGCTAGAGACCCAGAAAAGCCAGTGGTGTAGTTTCCGTCCAAGTCCAAAGGCCTGAGAACTGGAGAGCTGATGGTGCATTTCCAGCCCAAAGGCTAGCAGGCTTGACATCCAGGTAGAGCCAATGTTTTAGTTCTAGTTCAAAGGCAGGAAAAAACTGATGTCCCAGCTCCAAGGCAGTGAGGCAGGAGTTCCCTCTTACTTGCAGGATGGTCAGCCTTTTTGTTCTATTCAGGCCTTCAACTGATTGGATGAGGCCCACACACTTTAAGAGAGGATAGTCTGCTCTACTCAGTCTATAGATTCAAATGTGAATCTCATCCCCAAACATCTTTACTGACACAGCCAGAATAATCTTTGACCAAGATTATCTGGGCATCTCTTGACTTAGTCAAGTTGACATACAAAATTAATTTTGTATGTCAATTTGACTGGGCTGACTAGGTTAACTTAATGGTTATAAGTCATTAGAGTGGTGATTGCTAGAACTAATCCTCCTAACACAACACTTCTAGGGCAGTCAGGAAATGGTTGTTTAGAGAAATTGAGGGACTTCCCTGGCGGTCCAATGGTTAAGACTCCACACTTCCACTGCAGGGGGCACAAGTTCGATCCCTGGTTGGGGAGCTAAGATCCCACGTGCCATGCAGTGCAGCCAAAAAAAAAATTTTTTTTAAATAGAAAAATTGAAACAGTGGACTGATAGAACAGTAACATAATGGCTCAGGACATTAAGGCCCTGACATTAAATATTTCCCCACAAAGAACTGCTGCAACAGAGCTCCTTATAATAATCACCTGAGCAGCAGACCCAGTAGCGTTGCATGGGTAAATACTCCTTAAATATTGTTTCCAAGAATGAGTCTTCCCAATCCCACTCCTGGGCACATACCCAGAGAAAAACATGGTCCGAAAAAATACATACACCGTAATATTCATTGCAGTGCTGTTTACAGTAGCCAAGACATGGAAGTAATCTATATGCCCAATGACAGAAGAATGGATAAAGAAGATGCAGTACATATATACAATGGAATATTACTCAGCCATAGAAAGGAATGAAATTGGGTCATTTGCAGCAACATGGATGGCCCTAGAGATTGTCACACTGACTGAAGTAACTCAGACAGAGAAAGAGAAATATCATATGCAGAATCCATAAAAAAATGATACAAATGAACTTATTTACAAAACAGAAACAGACTCATAAACTTAGAGAATGAACTTATGGTTACCAGGATGGGCGGGGTAGAGGGATAGTTAGGGAGTTTGGGACTGACATGTACACACTGCTATATTTAAAATGGATAACCAACAAGGACCTAATATATAGCACAGGGAACTCTGCTCAATATTCTGTAACAACCTAATTGGGGAAAGAATTTGAAAAAGAATGGAAATGATTCTCCCCTAGACCCTCCAGAAAGGAACCCAGCACTACTGACACGTTGATTTTAGCCTAATGCAACCCATACTGGACTTCTGACCTACAGAACTATAAGATAATAATTTTGTGTTATTTTAAGCTGCTATATTTGTAGTAATTTGTTATGGCAGCAAGAAAAACCTGATGCACACAATTGGAGTATAAAAAGTAGAGGAAAAAAGGAGGGACATGTCATTCAGCTCCCTTCTGTCTAAGGAGATTTCCAAGCAGTAGATCCTTCAACTTAAGGAAAAATGCAAATGGTGTTCAGGAAAAGAAAATGAATGTTATTTGATTTGTCCTGAGTAAAGACTCTTATTTATGCCCAACTTTTAATTAGCTACATAAATAGTACTGAGGCAGGGATTTTAAAAATGCAGTGCAGATATATACAAACCATCTATATTTGGCTATGGAACCGATGTTTATTATCATTAAAAGGAAGCAGATCTTTTACTCTTTCCTCTTCTTCACTCTTAAAAGTCAATTAATAATCAAGAATTATGTCTTCTTTTAGATCTGGCTCAACATCGTTAGTCATCAAGGATATTCAAATCAAAACCATATTAGACGGCTTCCCTGGTGGCGCAGTGTTTGGCAGTCCACCTGCCGATGCAGGGGACGCGGGTTCGTGCCCCGGTCTGGGAGGATCCCACATGCCGCGGAGCGGCTGGGCCCGTGGACCATGGCCACTGAGCCTGTGCGTCCGGAGCCTGTGCTCCGCAACGGGAGAGGCCACAACAGTGAGAGGCCTGCGTATAGCAAAAAAAAACCATATTAGAGTCACAGATGTAGAAAACAAATTTATGGTTACCGGGGGGGGAAAGGGAGGGGGAATAAATTAGGAGATTGGGATTGACATATACACACTACTATATATAAAATTGATAACTAATAAGGACCTACTGTATAGCACAGGGAACTCTACTCAATACTCTGTAATGGCCTATATGGGAAAATAAACTAAAAAAGAGTAGATATATGTATAACTGATTCACTTGGTTGTACACCTGAAACTAACACAACATTGTAAATCAACTATACTCCAATAAAAAATTAAAAAACTTTACACTCTCTAGAATGGCTGGAATCAAGAAGAGAGATAATAACAATTGTTGGTAAAGATATAGAGAAATGGATCCCTCATATATTGCTGGTAGGAATGTAAAATGATGCATTCATTTTTGAAAACAGTCTGGCAACTCCTCAAAAGGTTAAACAGAGTTATCACGTGATCCAGCAGTTCCACTTCTAGATATATACCCAAGAGAAATGAAAACATATGTCCACATAAATGTTAATAATAGCATTATTCATAATAGCCAAAAGTGGAAACACCCAAATGTCATCTCATTATACAACAAAATGTGATATACCTATACAATGGAATATTATTTGGCCATTAAAAGGAGTGAAATATTGACACATGATACAATATGGATGAACCTTGAAAACATTATGGTATGGTGAAAGAAGCCAGTCACAAAAGGCCACATTTTACATTATTCCATTTAAATGAAATATTCAGAATAGGTAAATTCATAAAAACAGAAAGAAGAACAGAATAGGAAAACCTATAGAGACAGGTAGTAGATTAGTGGTTGCCTAGGGCTGGAGGAAGGGAGAACTGGGGGAAATAAGAAGTGACCACTGGTAGGTACAGGATTTCTTTACGTGGTGATGAAAAATGTTGATTATGGTGATAGTTACACAACTCTGTAAATATATCAAAAACCACTAAATTGTATATCGTAAAAGTAAATTGTAATGTTTGCGAATTATCTCTCAATAAAGTTATTATTTTCAAAAGAATAGAAGAGAAAATAGTAACTTCTGAGGGTTAGAGGAGGGAAAGACATTCTTGATTTTTCCTCTGTGATCTTGTATAGTGGAATAAGGGAGAGTAGAGAGGAAAAAAAGCTGGGTTCCTTTTACTTTAGTATAATTTAAAATAAAAGTCATAGACTTGTTTCACTTATTTAGCAACTATAGACAACATACCCTATCAATTACTAACAAGAGAACTTGAAGTCTTAAAGTAAAGAATGTAAAAGAAGGTATGAACTATGTTCAACATCAAAATATACTCTATTTTGATTTCTATACTGGGGATGTTTGAATTTTTTCAGGCATTGTCTGCCACTGAGGGTTCAACTGTTAGTTTATTTTGTATCTTTATGAGGACAGTTGATATCTGTTGGATAGTCACCTCCTCATCTGAGATTTCTAGAACCAGATTAATTAGTAAATTTATCATACCCAATTTAGAAGTAAAAAGAATCCCCCATCTGAGACTTCCAATTCATCTTTACAGATTATAGTATTCAATACATTAACCATAAAAAATGGGATAGAAAAGGAGCAGCCAAGCCAAAATTGACTGAATCATCTGTCTAGGAAGCCAAAAGCAAGAGAACATGTGAAAAGAGAAGAGAAGGAGGAGTGAAGATAGACGAAGTTATGGAGAAAGTAGAACACTAGAAAAAGTGAGAGACAAACTGAAATAGACAGAGAGGAAAAGAAGCAGCTGAAAAGATGGTTTAGGCCCTGCAATTAAAACTCCTTTGTTGGGTCACAGAAGGAAATTCACATACTCCACATACACATAAAGAATCCAGACTGAGAAATGTGCTATTAAAATTATTTTATCTGGAACATGGTGGCTAGACCAGTTGTGGCAAGGATGGAGTTTCTGCTGAGGGAAATGAGTTTTTCAACTTTCCCATTGGGAAAACAATAGTCCTTTGACTGGGAGAGAGGAAGATACTCCTTTTTTCTCAAATCTCCAAGAACAATGGGAACACTAGTCACCTGTAAAGAAGGAGGGGGTCAAGAGGCCCCAGTGTGGGAAAAAAGTTGGCGCTTGCAACATGTATGGTGTCAGGGAGGACTGTAATTCAGGAACCCTTGTGCAAAGGCACAGACAGTGGATCTCTGATGGCTGGTTTTAAAATTTCCTTTTTCTGTCTGATAATTTTCTTCTGCTAGTCCCAAACCGTCACTAAAGTTTTGTTAAGCATAAGAGTGAGATATGAACTGTGTTTTAAGGATTTACTTTTTACTGTGATGTCTTAATTCTTAGTGTAGTGTGGATTGGGGTAAGAGGCAGCAGCATGGAGAAGCAGTTGTAAGACAGCACAATCTGACCAGTGGAAAAGTCTGAAGCACTTGCCCTAAGAAAGAATTGATAAGTGACCAGCAGACATACTTTTGGAACATACAACCAAGCATTCTCTAGCGTTTCTTAGAAATACTTGGGAAAGGAAACTGGGCAGAGACTAGGTTACTTGGTTAGGTTAGTTAGGTGACATGAGAGAAGGAAGGCTGAGGCTAGGTTATTTGGGTATTTAAAGGGAAAAGCAGCCATTGAAGGTCAGAGAGTTTGGAAAAACTTGGTTTTATAGTAATAGTTAATTATCCAAAAAATGGAAAGGGAAAGCATCATGGTTTTGTGAACCTCCCATTACCTAGCTGTTGTGTGACCTTAGATAGTATTTAGATGCAATGAGCCCAAGATTTCTCACCTATGAAATGAGGAAGTCGATCATCTTTAACATTCTGTTAGTGTCAGCATAATTGGAATAAGTGTTTGCTCTTAAGGTGACCACTGTGAAGGAAACAACCCTTGTGCATATGCTTTTAATATATTATTTTAAAAGTTAGTTTCCAGTATTGCATAGCACAAATATGTGCCTATATAGCACCTTCACAATTCCTTATTTGTTTTCTGACTCTACAGCTCCACATAATTGTCTAAAATTCTAAAATGTTCCTGTTTCTCCTGCTCTATCTTTTCTGATCACAACAGTAAATTCTGATCATTATATAAAATTTAGAATACTAAAAATTATGAATACAAATTACCTAAAACTCCATTACATATAGATAACCAGTATCAATATTTTTGTGTACTACACATAATTTACATATATATGCATACATTTCCATAGTTTTGAGACATTTTTCATTAAACAATTTATCTTAGCTATGTTTCAATGTCAGCATAGATCTACATTATTACTTTAAATGCCTTTACATTATTCAGCTGTATGAATAAACAATAGCTTATAAATTGAATCCCCTCTTTCTGGACATTTAAATTGTTTCAAACATTTCAGTAGTATTGTAAGCAACACCGAAATGAACACTCTTACAAATGTTTTTGTTCACTATTATTTCCTTAAGATAAATTCCTTGAAGATTTGCTAGGTCAAAGAGTATGCACATTTTAAAGGCTTTTATTAAGTACTGCCAAATCACACTCCTGAAAAATGTGTACCATTATACCTTTCCACTTGCAGTACATGGTTGGGCCTTTTCTTCACATTATGAGAACAATGATGGGAATTTTTAAATTTTACTTTTGACAACAAAACAGGTAAATAGCAGTATCTTGTTATTTTAATTTTCATCTTTTTTATTAGTAGCGTAGGCGAGCATTTTTCATATATATTAGCCAAAATACTAATATACATATAAAAGTATTTTTCTGAATTGCTTATTCATTTCCTTTACAAATAGTTTTCTCCTAAGTTTGTCACTCCTTTTATACGTTGTCTTATAAATGGTGTTAGTATGGTTTTAAATAGGAACTATCAAGACAGATCCTAAAACTGGATGACAAATGTCACCTAATATTCTCTCTCTTACCTTTCCTTAGGTACAAGGTACCCTTAGGAAAATTATCACAAATCAGGTTGCTGGATAAAGAAGAGAGGCCAAGAAAGGATCTTAAACATCAACAAATTCTAGTATTTCTTTAAATCACTTAATACTTTTTTGGTGGGTGAAAATTTGCTAATCTGCCCTGAGTAACAAAACTTTGACTCAACTGCACTTTACTATACACAAACGCTGTGTTTACTAAAGAAGATGATAATATTAGGATAATACAGAGATTTAAGCCATATTTAATATGAAATCAGTGTTTCTATGTGAAATGAAACAATATTCTTTTCACATATAAATATTATGGTAGTTGAGGTATGCCAATACAATTTGTGAGCTTTTGCTTCCCCATGAAATCACTAATAATTATACTAGTGGGAATATTTAATAACACAAGCTAAACAAACCTAAATATAACATCTGAAAAGACCTAACTTATTTCCAAAACAGTTGTTCAGAAAATCAACCAGGGATATTCCTAAGCTAGAGAAATTTCCTGATACTTCCCCTCGTGCTGCTTAGAGATTGTTCATTTAGTATAGATTCAATTGGAAAAAGTCAGGATTCACTTCTGTAAAGCCTCATCATCTATACAAATTTTTTTTAAATAATTACATTCTTTCTCTAGCCCTTCAGCATAATTAACTGCAGATGTCGTCTTCGTGCAAAAGAATTTCCAACAATTAATTGGCAACCTGCTGACACAGTTATTATGTTGTGAAAATCCAACTTTTCCAATATTTAAAAGTATATTACACTTGTTAAAATGTTTTCCTAGCACCCTGAACCTACCCAAAAATAATGAAAAATTTTTAAGTTATTTATTTGTTCAGGTGCATTATTTTTTACTTGTCTTTCAATCCAGAGACTGACAAACTCTGTTAAAACTTGAATTACACCTAAATAATTGTAAGTAATGCATCTTACTCCCATAATCCTTATTTTTATTGTATTTAAAGGGACATTTTCCCTTAAAGCAAGACAAGCTGGTGCGAGTTAATACCAATTTCAGCAGCTCTAACACTGGGATATTTTACCTGAAGTTGTAAATAGTGGTGACAGTTTAAGGTAAATATTACAAGAAAGATTTTCACTTTCTTCAAATTTCATTTCCTATGGGGTGCAGTGCAAATGTTTTAAGTAGATGCCATCTGCTATGCCATTCATTGCCTTTCACCTCTTGTGTTCTCTTAAACTTCTGCAAGCAATTCTTATAAATGAATTTCCTGACCAAAAGAACATTGTTAAAAACCATGGCAAAAAAATCCCACTGATCTGACTTGTATGTCCCCAGTTAACACCCTGGCCAAAACTAGAGGAGGTTGTGAAGAAAGCATTCCACACTGGAAATAGTGTGTAAATCACTATCTTACAAACTATTTTGTATGTCTGGGGTCTGGAAATGGTCCAGTTGTATTCAGCATTACTAAAGAAAAGAGTTTATGTCATAGACTTTTGGTCAGGCAACAAACTGGTAGAGTACTGACTCCTTGAAGGAATGGATAAAAATTCAAATTGACCTTCAAAGACTGAAGATATAGGGAGGATGCAGGCAGGTAGGTGTTTACCAGGAATCAGTTCAGAGCTATTGATTTAGGGAAGGAAAATCCAAGAAAGAACAGGAGCAGTTACATGAAATCCATGAAGGAAAGAGGATTTTCTTGCTTGAAGACAAACAAACCTGGATGAGTTAATACCAACTTCAACATCTTTAGTATCATGATACTTTACCTGGAATTACCAAGTAAAACTCAGTTATCCTAATTATATCAATAAATTATTATTTGAATTATCACTGCATGCCAAACACTCTGCTAAGTGCTTGATAAATAATATCTCATTTAAGCCTTACAATAATTCTATCAAGTAGCCAGGTAACAGCCCCATTTTAGAGACAGGAAAAATGAGGATTAGAGGGGCAAAGCAACATGCATAAGGTCACACAGCCAATAAGTGACAGAAGTGGGAGTCAATACCAAGACTATTAGACTTCAAATCCGTGCTTTCATCCTCTATATTGCCCGATTCCTGTAAATGTTCCTCTGGGTTCTGCTCAAGGATGCTTAGGAGTAAACCACTTTTTCATCTTTTCCCTTGTTACACCTATTGATTTAAAGGCTCTTTATTGCTGCTAACTACAGGAAAACAGGGAATGATAAAAATATAAGAAGTTGGAAAGGTAAAAGAAATCTTTAATAGTAATGGATTGCCCTATATCTAATTGAAATAGAAATTTACTAAGCCAGTTCTCATGATACCTCTGTGTATGATGGATATGACCTAGGGGCTCAACCTTACCCAGTGGTCTCACTAAGCTATAAAGTTTGATAAGGTTTCTCAGACATGAGCTACAAAGTGGATTCAGGGGCATCACTGCTAGGTAAGTGGAGAGTCTTAGTTTTCCTCTGTAGATAGGCATCTGCTTTTCTTCCAGGTTGTACTTATTTCTTCTCTGCTGCTTCCCTTGGGCCTTATCTAGTCTTGAGTATGGACAAAGACAGTGCTTCTCTAGGTGGTATAGCATGGTAGAAAGGTGGAATAATAGAGCAGTTAAGCACATGGACTAGAGCCAGATTGCCAACTATAAAGCCTGGCTTTGTCACTTACTGGTGTGTGAGCTTGGACAAGTTACTTAACCTCTCTGTACCTCAGTCTCACCATTTGTTAAATAGAGATAATAATTGTACCTAATTAATAATACAGTAGTAAGGACTACATGAATAATAATTTGTATAGTCCTAGTGCATAGTAAGCATTGCAAAAGCATTTTCTATTGATACTATTTCACTTTCAGATTTTAGGAAGAAGGACCTTGTAATTCCTTCTTCTGTCCCTATGGGAGATTCTGGCCACTGGCAGTCCTGTTTCCTTTTCACCTGTTTTTACTCTTCTATACAAGAGTCATAGATCAGTGACTAATACACTGGAATACTACTCGGCAATAAAAAGAACAACCTACTGATACAGGTACAACTTGGATGGATCGTAAGGTTATTTTGATGAGTGAAAACAGGTCATTCTCAAAAGGTTACATGCTATATAAATCCATTTATAAAGCAATCTGTATAATTTTTTCATTTCAAGTTTGAGAACAAATTAACAGTTGTCCAAATTTAGGGACAGAAGAAACAGTTTTGAATCTTGACTTTAGTGGTAGTTCCATGAATCTATATATGTGATAAAACGACATAGAACTACACACACACACACACACACACAGGAATGCATGTAAAATCTAGCAAAACCTGAATGATGTCTGTAGATTATACCAATGTTAATTTCCTGGCTTGGGTATTGTACTATAGTCATGTAAGGTGTTAACATTAGGGGCAGCTGGATGGAGGGTACACAGGACCTTTCTGTACTATTTTTGCAACTTTCTGTACTATTTTTGCCACTTTATCTCAAAATAAATTTTTTGTACATGTTGATTAAGGATGCTTTCACCAATAGACAAAGTCGGGCTAATTTCCCTATTTGACCAAGGCCAAATTCACTAAACTGGTATTTCAGGAACACTATAAATTAGGAGAATTGTTAATAGCTGTGCTGCAGAAAGAGTTTTTCTGAGGTCAATACATTCAGAGCACAAGACACAGCCCCTCCCCTCTTGGAGATTCCTCTCTACATTGCTCTGTGATTTTCAATCCTGCCCATGTACCAGAATTATCAGAATAAAAATTAAAGGCAGAAATAATCTTCAAGTCAAAGAAATAGCCACAATCCCAAGCCACACATTGGAAATAATTTCTTCCACATACAATGAAATTTGAACAAACAAACAAAAAAAAGCAGGACTCTGAGCTAATGCTTGCTGTTCCCTTAAGTGTTCAAGCTCTGAACATCTGACTTAGAACTGTGGCAGACATCAGACGTCGAAAGCAGCAAGAAATGACCCCTTATGGAAACAGCTCCATAACACAGAACAAAAGGGGAGCTGGAGTTAAGGAGAAATTATACCAGCACATCATCTTCATTTTCTGAGAACCTTTAGAAACTGCTTCAGTATGAGGAGAGAGACAAGCAACAAGTAACTCTACAGATGTTGGCCAGTCCACTGAGCAGAAATTAACTACAAGACTGCCACAGAATACCTCTAACTCAAGGCATTTCACTGAGTCATGCTGGCCTGCTCAATCCAAAGCTGGTGCTCGTGAGGGCTGAGAAAGGAGAGAATAGCCTAAACTGAAGACCAAAATGGTCTCCAGCAGAAAATATAGCAATTCGGAAACAATGATATGAGACAAACCTGAATTGAAGCTTCTGAGATGCTCAAGCTCATTTCCTCCTACCTCTTCACACATCACACTTCAGCAAACAGTTGCCCCCATTCAAAGCTGGAAAAAAAGGGACAACACCTAAGCACAGATGATTTAAAAATAAGCAGCAGAACAGCATAAGCAAAAGGTAGACAAAGGAAGAAGAAACTGAAGAACAGGTTCTGAATATTTTTAAAAAGCCTATTTTAATAGGTAAACTTTACAATTCTACTGAAAAATATTAAAAATACTTGATTAAATGGAAAGACACAGCTTGTCCTTGGATAAGAAGACTGAATAATACGAAATTCCTGATTCTCTGTAAATGAATCTATAAAATCAAACAAACCCTAATCAAAATATCCATAGGCTTTAGGGAGGGAGACTGAAAAAGAGTGATACTGCAGTTCATCTGGGAAAATGAATAGGTGAAAATATGCCCCCAAAAAATCTTAAAAACAAGTTTTATAAGGAACTTTTCTTATCAGATAATAAAATATATATGAGAAATTTCTGTTTTAGAAGATTTATACTGGCACAAGAATAACACTTCTGAACAGAACAGTCCAGAAATAGGCCCAAACACATAAGGGAATGGATTATATAATAAAGGCAGCAATTAATTACATTGGATATTCAATATTCAATAAATGGTGTCAAAATAATTGATTAGTTGTATTGAGAGGAAAAAAAGTGGTATAGCTACCTCAATCCTTACATAAAACTTATTCCAGAAAGATTAAAACTTTAAATGAAACTATAAGAGTACTCTAAGAAAATATGAGCAATTCCAAAAAAAAAAAAAAAAAGATCTTGGTGTGGAAAGCTCTTTCTAAACTAAATACCCAAAATCTGTAATGGGGAAAAAAGGATAAATGTGACTTTATTAACATTAAAACACTTCTACAGGAAATAAAGAAAAAACAACTGAACAAAATCCAAAGGTAAAATATTTCACTATATGCAACATTTTTCCTTAATTCATAGACGGTGGTTACAATTACCAATCAGTTGGAAAAAGATGTTCCTAACCTAAATGCCCATAAGAAACTGATGAAATACATTATGGTATATTATGTTAAACAGAATGAAGTTTACATGCACTGATACAGAAAGGGTTCCAAAATATATTAAGTGAAAAGTGAAAGGAGTAGAACAGTAGTTATGTTAATAAAGATAGATATAGACATTTTCTTTTCATACGAAATGTGGTTATCTTTGAAGGCAGAATTGTTTAAAATAATTTTTATACTTTTCAGTATATTTTCCAAATTTTCTATAATGAACATATTTTATAATCAAAAGATGTAATAAAATAATAAAGTGATAACTTTCAGTGACACATACTGCAAAGAAAATATACTTAATCCCCTTAGTTTACATAACTTACGAGTAAAAGTTGAGAAGACCACTTGCAAACACTAATGTCTATTAGCAACACAGAAGGAAATAACAGCTCCATTATGTTTTTATAAATCCCTCTGTCATGCAAAATTCAAAAACATAAGTAATCTAGGAGACTTGATATTAATGTTATTAAAAATTCTTAACTCTATGCTACTTTATGCAAATGATAAAATTTTGTAATGTACCATAGCATAATAAATAATTTGTAGCACAGCAATAAGGTACACCTGGTCCAGGTTGGTTTAAACCCTTCCTACCTCTGAGGTGAGGCAAAACACACACGTGAATTGGCTCTTTAAAGTACTTTTTTCCCAAGTAAATATTAGCTTCAGTGAAGAGTTCTGATAATTTTACCAGTTACTCTCTAAAAGCTATATGATAAAAGGACATCATAAGGACTAAACCACACAGAGGCTTTAGAGAATGTGTTGTATTCCAGATCTCTTGAAAAGAAGTATATTTCTAAATGCCATGAGTTTTAATACTTAAATATTTCATTTTTAAATTTAAAAGATATACTCCACAAAAAACACAAAACATAAAATTTGAAGTAATGCATAAGTGTGTTGAAGTTATTATACTGCAGGTTGTCCTAATGCTTACGCTGGTGGGCACGAACATCTAATCAAGTGAGGATTTATCCTTTTTACAAGAGCGTGCAATTCCTTTTCAAATTCAGCTTCTATCTTATCACTTGACCCCTGAAGCCTTTTGAGGGCAAGGACACCTGTATCGTTAGACCCCGTCAGAATGGGGCATTGGCATCATTTGACTATCCGTGTGGTCCCTTTCTTCACTTAGCTCAAGTTTCTTTCCTGACCTCTTCAGCAGTCTCTGCTGTTGCTTAGGAAAACCCCTTCTTACCTGAGTTTGCCACCTTACAGGAAAAGAACAAACTTTTAGAGTGAAGACCCTGGACGCTCAGTGCCCCAATTCAGGATGGCAAAAATTCACAAAGGAGAAGGCGGGGACGACTGCAGCGCGGAGGAGGTGACGACCTCTTCGGTCGGGCTCGGGTCAGTGAAGGGAACGGCTGACCTCAGCCTTGAATCACAGCCAAAGGAAACAGCTCGCCGATTAGAAGGCACCGAGGAAGACCCCGTAAAACTCTTCTCACGCCCATGCACCCAGCCCAGGAGCTTCGCTCCCACCCAGCTCTTCTTTCTGGCATCATTCATTGGCTGAGCGAGTGTGATGGACAAACCTGCAGCCCAACGAACGTGCAAGCCCATCGGGTTTCCCGGCTCTTTTCACCTTTGACTTAGACTAGGTGGCTGAAGCACCCACCACCCACCGTTTGCATTTCCGGAATCCTAGCTTTTACTGATTCAAAAATCCGTGACACCTGCCCGTTCCCCACCCCTACCCCCGCCAGACTTAACCTGAAAAGGCAAAAATACCAATACAGGTAAACTGGGACGAAGTGAGGGAGTGGCATTGTAATGTACACACTACCAAATGTAAAATAGATAGCTAGGGGGAAGCAGCTGCATAGCACAGGGAGATCAGCTCGGTGCTTTGTGACCACCTAGAGGGGTGGGATAGGGAGGGTGGGAGGGAGACGCAAGAGGGAGGAGATATGGGGATATACGTGTATAGCTGATTCACTTTGTTATACAGCAGAAACTAACTCACCATTGTAAAGCAATTATACTCCAATAAAGATGTTAAAAAAATAAATAAGTTGTCTTTCGAATTAGCTTCTTACACCCACTCAACTTGATTTGAGACAAGAACTTGTGATAAAACCTAATCAAAGTGATGGACTGGGAGAAAATACACCAATCTATTATATATACAGGGCATATCTTCCTGTAGTATGCTTCTGACTGATTGTTATTATCTGCACTTCTCCTTCTATTTTGCAAATATTCTATAATGACATACGTTCCTTTAACATTGGAAAATACAGAGCAGGAAGGGGCTAACTACTTCGGCAAGTGTTCTAAGATGCAATAAGGATGTTGCATTCCACGTAGAAGTTTTAAGGGCTCTACTGTCTGTGATGTCTGGCAAGCACAGTATATATTCCATTTGAGAACCTCTGCATCAGTGAGCCAGGTACATGCTATTTACTATAGTCTTTGATTCGGCACAGACTTATAAGTAAATCTGCTACCACACCCCTCCTTGATGGTTGCAAAAATCTCAGAACTACAAAAAAGTGACTCTCAGAATATGACTGCTATTGCTAAAAGCAATAATTTACTTCCTGATTTTGTATAAATTGTAACCTAAATATCCAAACATGCATGATTGGTTAAATATCTATCTCATAGGTTGGAATATTTTGACATTTATAGACATGGGGGGTGACTATTGTTAAGCAGGGATAAATGCAAGATACTAAACTATATATATGGTGGGATCTGGGAAGACTAGTAGGTAATTTTATGCCTAGTGACCCAGAAATTCCCCAATCCTGTCTTCCTCTTGCCACAGCTCTTTCCTGTTAAGGTCCTGGAGGAAAGTATATGCAGTTGGGGAAATGGCAGATGTGAAATAGGATATTATTTGTTGTGCTTGTGACTTTGTGCCCAGTACAAAGCTCTTTGGTAAAGTGAGTTTAAGGGGCTTCCTCCTCACAATAAATTCAAACCAAAATCTCTGGATCAAATTACTCTGTAACCAACCACATGGTGCAGAATTGGTGAAAGCATAATGTCACCTATAAGGAAAAATAAACCACATAGGGGAATGAGACCTCTTCCCAAGTCACGGTGGAAGGTGGGCCTGGGTCACTTACCCAACCTACTCCTGGAAGTGAAGACAACAACTAATATGGATGTCCTTTCTGGGTGAGGCACTCCTGCCTATCTCCCCTCTTCTCCATCCCTACCTCCTCCCATCCTTTCCACTCCCCACCCTCCTCCCTTCCCTCCTCCCCTCTCCCTTCCTTCTCTCCCCTTTCCTTTCCTCCTCCCTCCCACCCTCTTCTCCTTCCACCCCCCTCCTCACTCTGGTACCCTCCCTCTCCCTTCTCCCTCCCCACTTTCTCTACTTCAACACTCCTCCCCATTCCTTCCTCCTCTTCTCTTCCTCTCTCCCCTATCTTAGTCCTTCTCCCCTGTCCCATTTCTCTCCAATCACTGGGATGTGTACCCACCAAAAAGAGCTAAGATCTGTGAAATGTATCAGAATGTTAATTATATTGATAATTATATATTTTTAAATGTTCCTTTTCCTAAGGATTCTCTACTTTTTCTATAATAAGCACCATATTTTTTATAATGAGGCAAAAATGGTAGATTTTTATAGCACGATACATTTTGACATTTATTTATTTTAGATTGTAATAGAAGAACATGAAAAAAATACCAATGATGTAAAGTGATCATTTCCAGTGAAAGGCAAAGTAGAACATATTACAAAGAAAATGTGGTTAGTACCTTTAGTTTACAGTTACACAGGATAAGATGAGCAAACTTTTTAAAAATGCTATGTTATATTAACACCTCAGTGGTAAACAATAACTTCATTATGCTTAAATTTATAAACCACTATGGCACATTAACAAGCTCACAGTCATATCATATATGGTCTTGATGGACATTATTAAATGTATGCTAATTTTTTTCAAGGGGTCAAATTTCACAATGCACTGTTTTAGTTAGTATAATACTGTATTTCTATAGCAAAGTAATGAAGGCACAGCTAGTACAAGCAGATTTAAACCCTTAGTCTTCTGGGCTGGAAAAAGAAAAAAAAATATTTGCATTGATGCTTCAGGAACTTTTTTTTTCAAGCAAATATTTGTCTCAGTTAAACAATTCTGACAGTTTTCACAGCTACATTCTAATAGGAATATGACAAAAGGACTTCACAAAAATCAAAACTTTGTAGCACCAAACTAACATGCTTTAGATAATTGACAACAGTTTACATATTTTGAAGAATATTACACTACAACAGGCTAGATAGAATAAACTGATACTTAGACACTTTAAGACAATATTTTAGGCTACCAGGAAAGTACGAAAACTCAAGACTGTTAGGAATACTAGTGCTGAGGTTACAGGGCAGGTTTTTTTTTTTTTTTTTCCCCAAGACTATATAAACCTACTTCACTTCTGCTTGAAATTTGAGATTCTTGAAAATTCTTTCATGCAGCCTTTTTTTTATTTTCGATATTTCCTGTTTCTACAATCTTTACCAACATCATAGGTACCATTGACTTCTCCTGTATAGTAATAGATTGATTTCAGGATGACATTATCATGTAAAATTTGACCAATTTCAAAGTCCTCATCAAGGATAGCATCTTCTCGTGGTTCAAGCTTTCCAACTGTAGGAATCTCAGGAGGGCTAAAGAAATTGAAGAATGATGCATTAGGAACCACTCTTGGCTGGGTTTCAACTTCTCCAGTAGCAGTTGTGCGACTCCGGGTGGTTGTCACTGTAACATCCTTTGCTCTTCTCCAATCTATCTTACAGCCTTTGCAATCTTGGATTTCCCAGCCCCAAGAGAAGAAGGGATCGTTGTGATCTGGCTTTGACTTTATTATATATGTCTTGGTCAGCACCTCATTTTTGAAGTATGGATTGGGTAGAAAGCAAAATTCAAATGTGTAACTTATAGGCCGGCCAGGTTTTGAGAACTTCAGGCTAACATCGGACAGGAACTTCAGAATGGGCTCATCATACTTCTGAATCATGGGCCCCAGCTTGTCAACATTCTTTAAGACAGTCAGCCAATAGTCGGGAATGCCTTTAGGATCTTCTCTTTTAGGCTTTCCCTTGCGAGCTCTTTTAAGAACTCTTTCCTTAGGCCTGACCTCAGGAACTCTTTTAGGAGCCTCTTTTCCTGGAGCCCTTGCCTTAGCCTCTGTTACTTTAGGCTGCTCTTTATCTTCTGCCTTTGCCTGGGGGGATTCTTTCGGATCTTCTTTTACTTCAGTCTTGGCCTCCAGAGCATCTTTAGACTCTTCTTCTTCTTCAGCCTTTGCCTCGGGATTTTCTTTCGGAGCTGCATTTTCTTCAGCCTTGACCTCAGGTTTTGTTTTCGGGTCATCCTCTTCTTCCTCACCCTCTAAGGCAGGCATCTCACTAGGGCCTTCTTCCTGCACCTCCTCATCACTGCTGAACACCTCATCCTCCGAATTCCATTCACATTCTTCTTTCGTAGGCTCATATTCTGCATTGATGATTCGAAATCGCCGATCATACAGAGGCCTATTGAGTTCGGCATATTTTCGTTCGAGATCGTGAATTGCCTTTAAGAACAGGGCGTCTACCTTGTCACATTCATCTTGAATATTTCTGAGCGCCTGCACACGATTTCTAACTGCCCGAGGCAGCTGATCCACGAAACTTCTACCCGACGGAGCACGCCGCGCACTTCTGGAAGGCCCAGGTACCCTCTTCTTTCTATAGAAGCGGCTGCAGCTACTGCTGCTGCTGCTGCTGCCACTACTACCGCTGCTGCTGCTGCAACTAGTGCTGCTGCTAGAGCTGCTGCTGTCAGATTCTTCCCCAGAATCGCTAGACGAGCTAGCCACCATCTCTTCATCCACCCCCTGGGCGGCAGGTTCCAAGACCCTGTTAGGATCCGCTTCTGCCATTTTGCAAGCCTGCACACCTCTTAGGGTGGTGACTACCGCGCGCCCACAGATGGGCAGAAAATGACTCACGGATGCTTGGGTGGCGGCGGCGGAGGCTCTGGCTGAGGTGTTGGCAGCGGTGAAGGCAGCAGGAGCGCGGGGCGGGGCGCGGCTGGGCCGAGGAGATCGCAACGGAGGTGGCAGCAGCAGCGGAGACCTGGACGAGAGCGGCGAAGGCAAGGCCTCTCTCAGCTACAGCTGCAGCGGACTGAGGGGTGCCGCAGCCGAATGGCGCAGTGCAAGACCCCGAGATCTCTTCACTGCTTACATCTCAAGCCCCCTCCCCTCGCAGTCAGACCTCCAGTTCATTTAGTTCCCAGTGTGCCCTCAGCTCGCACCTCATTTGCTGGGCAAGCTTGATTGACAACCTCTCAGCCCAATGAGTGACCAAACGCACCTCCCCCTCCAGGCTCCGCCCTCCTTCCCAGACGCTCCTTGGTTGCTGAGGCAGACGCCCCTGGAAGACGTTTTTTCCCCCCCTCAAAATTCTATCTTTATAGTTTTATAATTACAAAAAAAAAAAAGCTTAGATATGAGGTAAAAATACTAGTCATGATTCCTAACAAGGGAAGAGGAATATTCTTCTCCCATCCGCTCATCCTTAATTCCCGCTTGGTTTGTCAGGGGCCTCGTAACAAAAATCTGTTTTTTAAAAAATTGGGTGAAAATGCTCCAAGTGGCATCATTGGGTAGTGTGATTATTGATGATTTTTAAAATTCTTTTTCTTTTATCTAATTGTTCTATGAGCATGTATTTTTACACTGGGGGGAAAAAGGGGGAGTCGTTTATTGGTGAGGGGGGGAGGGGCTAGAAAGCAGGCATATTGCATTCCACGTAGCAGTTTTAATAAGTGCTGTCTGTGATGTTTGGCAAGCCTGGTTTATATCCATCTACAAGGTTTGCGAACCCATGTTGCCGTGAGTCAGTTACACCATTTTTACTATATTTCTCTTTTTAAGCTGGCATATAAGAGACCCCATCCTTGCTGCTGATTTGCCACGTAGTCCTTCTCAATGATTGTAACAACCTTATAGATAAAATAAAAGGGCATTCAAATGTTAAGTAGTATTATTTAAAAGCAGACGATTTGTTCTATACTTTCGTGCAGCAGTTTTCAATTCCACGAATAGCAGGACGGGAGGGGGAATCTGTGCTGATGAAACTGCATCCTCTGTCAGGGTGTTCTTTACATTGTCATCTTCCACCAGTTTCCTTCTAACACTGTAAAATTCTAGCCATACTAAAGTATGATTTACAAGTCCAGTAATATATGAATAAACTTTTGCAAAATGAAGTTTAAAAACAGGTATCTGTTATTTTTATTTACAGGATTCTTTTCTGCAACAGAACAACTCCCTTGGTACAACCAAAAAGACCAGTGTTTACTTTTCATTAAAAGGTAAGGAACATATTTAGCCCATTTTTATGAATGACAAGAATTACCTATCTGTGTTTGAATAAAAATTCACAAGATATAGTCTTTTAAAGACTTAATTGGAAGATATCTTAGTAGTTCTATGGAAGCGGAAAACTCCACAGAGGTGATTTGGAATGCTAATGTAGAAAATAACCTAATTAATCACATTCACTTTCTAAACCTGCTCATAGAATACAAGTAGCAAATTAAAATATAAAATATGATGAATTATTCATTTCAAGTGAGGAAAATATTAAAGTTAGATTAACCCTTATGTTACCTTTTTATTATAGGATTTGTGCTTAGTCATTTAGTCATATTTTTTAAAAGTTAGGAAACACTTTTATTTTCTATTCTGTAAATGAATTTACTTTTATTGTTTATTCCTGGTTGTCAAAGTATGTAAGCATTGTAAGGAAAAATACAATATAGAAAATTCCAATGATAATAAAAACACAATCTTAATCATTTGTTAACCATTGTTAGCATTTTGATGCATTTCCTTCCAGAATTTTCTTTGTACATATTCACACCTGCCTGTTTATATATGCTGTTTTATCTATGTGACATCGTATTCTCTTGTAATCTGCTCATTTATCAATTAATTGTGACTATACTTTCACAGTAAATGATCAACATCTTATTTTTAAATAGATGCATATTCCATGGAAATATTTGCCTTAATTTATTTAACCAGATTCCTATTGTAGGGCAGCTACTTCCCAAACCATCTCTCCACTAACATTCATATTTTCTCCTGTTATAAAAAAGTTACCCCTGTATACCTACTATATGCACTTGTAAAAATTAGTCATATGATGAATTCCTAGAAATGGGAGTGCTGGAATAAGTTGCATGCTTATTTTACTCTTTGATACATATTGCCAAACTTCTCTCCAGAAAAAAATTATCACAATTTACAGTCCCACCAACAATGCATGAGTTCATTTATTTAGTCATTCAACTAATATATTTTTGTGCCTGCCATGTGCCAGGCACATGTGGTAGAGGATGATGATATAATGCTGAATATAACTTACTGGGTGCATATCCTTTCATTTTATAATTTTAATTAAAACATATACTATGGAAACAATGATTTAAATCAATGAAGTTATGCTGTAAATATTGTTCTACAGATTATTATTTTCCTTTAAAATGATGGATGTATTTTGGTAATGAATGCACTTATATTTTATAGTACCTTAATGGTTTCATATACATGTTAAACTTTGTACCAACAATAATTAGTATTTTGGAGTTAGCAATGAGTTAGGGATTGAGACTTTTTTAATGTATTTTTATTAGCTAGTTAATTTTCTTAGTACCACTTATTTGATAATCTTTCTGTCTCACACTTATTTGAAATACCACCTTTACTGTATTAACTAAATTGTTTGATTCTGTTTCTGAGTTCTGATTTCTGATGCATTGTCCATAATTTATCTGCAAATAACTGAGGCAGTTTTTTAACAACTTTATCTTTTCTGAAAATAATATAGGTTGAAAAAAGTCAGTACATTGAAATCCAAATAAGAAATTTAAAATAACTCAAAATACACTGAGATAATCGCTATTCACATTTTAATAAACATCTCCAAATTAATTTCTTATTATTATGCATTTCTATTTCTTAGATTAGTGGTAAGATTGAATGTCTTTTCATATGTTTATTGTCCACTTGGGAATTGCTTATTCATATCCTTTGCTTGTTTTTCTACTGAATTGAAAAAGGAACTAATCAGTGGTGAAATCCTAAGGGTAAAATAATTTTGACCTTGATTTAAGACAACTGTGACTCCTTTAGAAAATAGCTCTCTTCTGATTTATGATATTGGACAAATGTGACTCAACTACAACTTTCATTCTAAAATTATCTACGTGGAGGCTTGTTTAGATGCTTTTCAAGAATTAATACTTAATCATTCACACCGATACAGAAAAGTTTGGAATGGAACAGGGAGAATAAAAAGAGAAAAAAAGCTTGTAAAAAAACCTCATACAAAGATAATATATTAATGAGCTATCCTGATTTTTGATTGGAAGTCTGTTGTCCCAAGCCATAGATTTTAGGTACCTTTTTCTAACAACAGTCTACTTTTGATGTGTATACAATACTTTAGGTATCTCATAACACACTTTTATTTTTGTAGCTTTTTTGGTCTGTTAGTTAACTTAATTTTATAATGGCAGGTCCCTAAAAGAAAATAAATTTTATGTTCATATAATGAATATAATTTATGTATAATGCCATATTTTTTCTATTTTTATAAGTGTGCAAGCATATAATATGCTATTTTTCTTAATAAGGCTATCTATAAATTACTTGCATAGTAATATGATCTCTGTTCCATTATTTTATAATATTCTTTTTGGAGGGTTAAATGTTCATAGTTCTACATGAGATGATGCTTAACACAGAATCTATTGGTATATTCCAAGCTGAACATGGCTCTTGGACATCTGTTTACACCTTACCTGTTATGAACATGTACACAATCCCACCCACCACCCCTGCCACACAAACACACATACATAATACACAATGAAAACTGCTGTAGCATTATCTTTTGTTGTAGATGTTTAAGAAGCCAAGCATTGCAAATTCATTTATTTTTGGACTTATTGTTTGTTGTTCTTTTTTTTTTTTTTTGGTTCATCTAGATAGATTTTATCTAAATAAACAAGTTAATTCTTTTTTAAAACAATTTTATTGAAGTACAGTTGACCCTTGAACAACAGGTTTGAACTGCATGGACCCACTTATACACAATTTTTTTTCAGTAAATACTACAGTACCACACAAGCTGCAGTTACTTGAATCCCTGAATGCAAAACCGTGGATACTGTGGCAGGCTATAAAGTTATACACAAGATTTTTGACTGTGCAGAGGATGGGTGCCCCTAACCCCCGAGTTGTTCAAGGGTCAACTGTGCAATAGATATAATCGTACATAAAGTGTACAATTTGCTAAGTTTTGATAAATCTATACAAGCTGCAGTTACTTGAATCCCTGAATGCAAAACCGTGGATACTGTGGCAGGCTATAAATTTATACACAAGATTTTCTACTGTGCAGAGGATGGGTGCCCCTAACCCCCGAGTTGTTCAAGGGTCAACTGTGCAATAAATATAATCGTACATAAAGTGTACAATTTGCTAAGTTTTGATAAATCTATACACCTGTGAAATCATCACCACAGTCAATATAATGAACATTTTTGTCACCCCCAAATGTTTCATCATGCCCTACTCCGTCCCTAGGCAACCACTGATCATCTCTCTGTTTCTATAGATTGGCTTGCATTTCTAGAATGTTATATAAATGGAGTCATGCAATATATCCCTCTTTTTGCTTATCTTCTTTCACTTAGCATAATTATTTTTATATTTTTCCGTATCGTTATGTGCATAACGAGTCATTTTCCTATTGTGTTACTGAGTAGTTACACATTGCTTGGATATATCACAATTTGTTGATGGACATTTGAGTTTTGGGCTATTATGTATAAAGCTGCTATGTTCATTTGTGTATGTCTTTGTATGGACATATAGTTTCATTTCCTTTAGAAAGATACTTAGATGTGGAATGACTGGATCACATGGTATGTGTATGTTTAGCTTTTAAGAAATTAGCTATTTTCCAAAGTGATTGTACAATTTTGCATTCCCACTAGGAGTGCCAACACTTGGTATGGTCAGTCTTTTAAAATTTAACCATTCTAATAGGTATGTAAGAGTATCTCATTGTGGTTTTACTTTGCATTTCCCTAATGACTAATGATGTTGAACATCTTTTTGTGTACTGATTTACCATCTACTTATCTTCTTTGTAGAAGTATCTATTCATATTTTACCCATTTTTCTATTAGGTTGTTGTCTTACTATTGAGTTTTGAGAATTCATTTTCTACTCTGGATACAAGTCCTTTATCAAGTATAAGCTCTGCAAATATTTTCTCCCAATCCATGATTTTTTTTCATCCTCTTAAAAAAACAGGAAAAACTGAAAAAGTGCCTTTCACAGTTTTTCAAAGAGCAAAAATTTGTAATTTTGATAGAGTCCAATATATCATCTTTTTTTATTTTATGAGCCATGCTTTTTTTTTGAACATCTTTATCGGAGTATAATTGCTTTATAATGTTGTGTTACTTTCTGCTGTATAACAAAGTGAATCAGCTATATGTATTTATGTATCCCCATATCCCCTCCCTCTTGCATCTCCCTCCCACCCTCCCTAACCGACCCCTCTAGGTGGTCACAAAGCACTGAGCTGATCTCCCTGTGTGACACGGCTGCTTCCCACTATCTATTTTACATTTGGTAGTGTATATATGTCATTGCTACTCTCTCACTTCATCCCAGCTTGCCCTTCCCCCTCCCCGTGTCCTCAAGTCCATTCTCTACGTCTGCGTCTGCATTCCTGTCCTGCCCCTAGGTTCCCATGCTTTTGGTATCACCTTTGCCTGGCCCAAGGTCACAAGGATATTCTTCTATCTTTTTTTAAAGTTTTATACTTTTAGGTTTTATATTTCAATCTGATCTATTTTTGTATGTGGTAGAAGATGTGGATTTAATTTTTTTTTCTTTTTTGCAAATGTGTAACCAACTGTTCCAGCATCATTTATTACAAAAGCTCCTTTCTCTACTGAGCTACTTTTGCACCTTTATCAAAAATTTGTTGTCCATATATGTGTGGGTGTGTGTTGTACTCTCTGTTCTGTTCACTTGTGTACTGATTTTAATCACCTATTTGGTAAATATTTGTTAGGTCTATTTGAGAGGAAAATAGAACCAAATTGTAGGATAACAGAATTTCATTGCAGTGGAGACAGTTATAGAAGGTGGATCTTCATCCTTGGCCTTTCATTTCTGCTCTCAGAAGAGAGAGAAAGAGGCAAATAACAACAGTAATAACCTAGAAAACCAATCAACACAAGAAACATCAAATGCTCTTCTAGTTTCTGGAGTTGCCAGTGTGTAGCTGTCTATAATCCAGCCACAGGAATGGTAGATAGCATTATTCAGGAGTACAAATAATGCCTCTGTTTTTCTCGCCTTGGTTAGGAGAGACCTCTTTGGTAAAATTAAATAGACAGCTTTTTCAAGCTGTTAATAAATTGTGGTTTAAAAAGGAATAGTAATAAAAATTGGTTAGTATTTCACACTACTGTTTTTCAAATCAAAATTATATCATTCCATACTCATTCCTAAAATAAGGGTACACACAAATGAATAGAATATGGTATGTAGCTATAACATTTTATTTTTTTATTTTTAAGAAACTTGATTTAATAAACATATCAAACTTTGTACCAATGAACATGCATAACCTTTTTTGACACAAATGGAATATTCCCCCATAACATTTGATTTTTAAAAGGAAATATTTGTGAATTACATTTCTGGCATTATAACCTTAACTGCATGGAATTTAAGAGAACAGTTACAATTAATGCAATAGCAGAAAAGGAAAATTAGTTACTAATTTGGATATTTATTCTAATGCTAGTTTTCAACTTAAAAATAGCATACATTGTTCAAAAATGTAAATCCACATCACAGAGAAACACTTTTATAAGGACACTCAAGAATCTTTTGCCCACAGTACTCATTTGAAGAATTCTCACATAAAAACTTAAATAAAGCAAACCTTTTTAATTGCAAGTTTGGAAGCATTTTATTTCATTCGACTAAAAAGGGAGGAAAAATTCAAAGGATTTGAATGGTGAGCAATGTCCATGCATGTATGTATAACTACCATAACTATTTCTAAATTTTGTATTATATTTGGACAATGTAGAACAAGCCCAAATGATATTTTCTGCCATTTTTCATCCAGAATACCCAAATATATTTAATTAATTTGATTAAGTGCGTCCACTGAGAAAAAGTAAGTCTTATGGAATTGCAAATATTCCTGCTGGTGGGAACAAATACCTATTCCACAGCTCTTCAGAGATGATGGTCATTTTTGTATCAAACAACATACACATAATTTTAAAAACCCTTTCTTAGAGTTTAAAAGAGTAGAATCTCAATAATAATCAAGTTTCAGCATTTGATGTACTTAGTGAGACTTTATGACCTAAGTGATTTTATTACAGGTTCTGGAGTCAGAATTGCTGGGCTTGAATCCTGATTTTTCCTCTTACTGGTTGTATTAGATATTGGGCAAGCTAACTCACTTTTATTACCTCTATTCTTCCTCTCTAAATTGGGGCTATGGACTTTCCTGGTAGCATAGTGGTTAAGAATCTGCCTGCCAATTCAGGGGACACAGGTTTGATCCCTGGTCCGAGGAGATCCCACATGCTGTGGAGCATCTAAGCCCGTGTGCCACAACTACTGAGCCTGTGCTCTAGAGCCCGTGAGCCATAACTACTGAGCCTGTGCACCACAACTACTGAGGCCCGCATGCCCTAGAGCCCTGCAGCAACTGAATCCATGGGCTGCAACTACTGAAGCCATGCGCTCTATGGCCCGTGTGCTGCAACTACTGAGCAACTGGTGAAGCCCAAACACCTACAGCCCGTGCTCTACAAGGAGAAGCCACTGCAATGAAGAGCCTATGCACCACAACGAAAAGTAGGCCCTGCTCGCCACAACTAGGGGTAGCCCGCATACAGCAGTGAAGACCCAATGCAGCCAAAAATAAAAATTAAAAATAAATTAATTAAAAATTAATTTTAAATAAATAAATAAAATAAAATGGGGCTAAAATGGCACATAGACCTCAAATTCAACATTGTTTACTATTTTTCGTAATATTATTGATCAAGATTATGTGTAAAGGAACCTTTCTTATTATATAGTCTCAAGCCACTCATAGCATTTCTTTGTGACTATAATGTGAATTCTATTTTGGAAGCAGCATGGGACTCTACAAATAGAGATTTCCAACTCAGATATGCATGAGGGTGGAAATTTCATGGATGTTGGCAACTCCTTGATATTAATAATAATATTAGGTCCTGATAGTTCTAAAGTCAAATAACCACTCATCCTGCTTGGCATTGTCTGCCTACAGAATGTCTCCTGTTATTTCAAAGAAAAAAAATCAACACAATTTTAAATAAAATTCAAACCAAGTATTGTTTTAGTGTTTTACAGCACACACAGCCCCCTTTCTTTCTTGAGAACTTTCAAACTTCCTGATAGTCCTAAATTATACATCTTCATTATCTAAACCTCAAACTCATATCTCATGTTTATTTTTGATACCTTTTATTTTTTATTCCATTATAAAGGTTAAGAGTATAAAATTTGCATACAATTAATTACATACATCTTAAAATATAATAACTCCCAATGTGTTAAATAATGATTTCTGTCCTTGATATTAATAACATATTTTTTTAACTTTTTATGTGTTGGTTAATTGTAGAGTACTGTGTACTGTGACTTAATTTTAAATACCCACCTAATACCTTAGATTTTCCTGTCTCAGTTCTATTGCTTAGCGTATTGGTGTCAAGCCTAACTAACAACTGGTGAAAATATTGTCCTTGTTGGAGGTGGAAGGGATTTTAGAAATGATCTAGTCCAATCTCCTTATACAGACTGGGAAAACTGAGGCCTTCCTTATTAGAGGGACATTCTAGGACTTTCCATGTATTTGTCACTACAAACAATTCTGCAGTTAACACACTTTTACGTATATTATTATGTATGCAAAAAGTCGTTTTCACAAATGTTAATGTTTTTGGTTTAGGGGCAAATTAAGGAGTAAATAAAGATTGTTCAGGTCCTCTAATAATGGATGATTACCCTAAGCATAAGCATTGTGTAGTAAGTATACATAGTTGTCACTGAATAATAATAACTTTATTTATCACTTTCGTGTATCAGACACTGGACTAAGTGCTTTATTTTTAGTATTTTAATGAACCCATTGAGGGGTTCATTATCATCCTTATACTATCCTTGTATGACAACTTCATCTCATCCTTAGTATTATATCCTCAATGAGGATACCGAGACTAAGTGAATAACTTGTCCAAGGTCACACAATTTATAATCAAAAAAGCCCAGATGTGAAACCAGATGGTTTGATTCCAGAAGTTGAGTTCTTAACCACTCTACTATACCATCTTTAATGAACAGAAGTGAATGAACTCTTGGACAGAGGTACTAGAACTGGAGTTAAGTGACAGCCCTGGCCACTTTTCCATTCCTCATGGTATTAACACCTATAGGGGCATCAGTACTCAAGTTCCTCTGACTTACAAGAGACTTAGCTTGAACTGGCAAGGTATACTAGAACAAGCTAGTTTAATGAAAAAGATGGTTTTCATTAAATTTAACATGCCTAATGACTTTATTTGGTTAACAGCCAAATACTGGGAGGTCAGAGCTTAAAGTAAATGCCAATGTATTCAATCCACAGTTAAATGAAAAATATCCTAGGAATTTTTCCATTTAGTATCCCCAGCAGCAAAGGAACCTGTACTTCGAGGAGCCTGAAGATATGATCTGAAGCTACCCATTGAAAGCAGGAAACTCCCTTGAAATCTATACATTTTATCTGTACGTTTCCTTTCAATATTTGACTTGTGTTCCATAATTTATTGACATAGTTTTTATATAAGATTCCTGGTCCCTGAGTAAAACTGACACCCAGGATGATGCACTATGATGATCCGCTCCATTTTCCTGTGTTTCAGGCAACAGCACAGGCTCTGGGGTCAGACTGCCTGGATTTAAATCCTTCCACTTACTGTCTGTATAACCCTAGACAAGTCACACATCTCCAACTCTCAGTTTTCTTTTAAAAAGAGGATGATGATGGGAATAGCCCTATTGGGTTGTTACATAAGCATTAAGGGGCTAATCTGTGTAAATTTTTTATTCATATGCATAAAGGTTCTATAAGTGCTGTCTGTTATTATACCATTCACAAGGCTGCATAGGGATTCCTATCCCAGTTAAGTAAGTATGATCCAGGGCCAAGGCTAATAAGTTTAATCAGCTTGAGTTGCTCTGTTTTATATGCGAACCATACCTTTCAACTTAGAAGATAAGTTAAATTTGCCTTGTGACCCAAAGTCACGTTTTGTTGTTAAAGTGAGAACTAATATCCTTGGTTTATTGTCCACTGTGGCAGGCTTTTCAGTTAAATTACATGCTTATCATGTAGTAAAGACTAATGCTTCAGCAAATCTAGTTAGTATTAATACTTTCCAGGTGAAGATAGCTAACTTCACTCTTCTGTAACTCATCAATGAAAGAGAAGAGGCGAGGAAATGACATCATGACTAACTACAGTCGAGTAAATGAACAGGATGGCTAATGAACTCATTGTTTTAGTTATCAAAAAATCTATTTAATACAGAGAAAGAAACAAAAAATGCAACCATAAACTCTCCAGATTCATAACTGTGTTTTAGTGACTCTTTTAAAACAGTTGTAACCAAAATTTCAAAATTATGATATTGACCAGTTTTGTCTGTCTTGTTTTATAACCAATGTCTTTCTGTCTAAAAGACTAATTAAGCGTTGTTTGTTTAGAAGTAACCAAATGCTCTAATTAACACAATTTCATTATCTGTCATTGTGAGAATGTGTCTAGCCTTCTTTGGAAGAAAGGTTAAAAATGGCAGAGACAGAATTACATGAATTATTAGACTACATGACCAATTTGCTTACAGTGCTCTCCATGCTGCTCCTTAGCTTCTAATATATGCTATACATAGTGTTTTGAAAAGTCTTCCTGAAAATACTTATCCTATCCCTGTTCTAATCCCAAAGTTTTGGTGATACTCCACTGTCTGGAATCAGATCTGTGCATATAAACATAAGCTGTATCTGGTGACCTTGGGCAAATTTTTCAACTCCCTTTGCCCCAGTATCCTCATCTGTGAAACGAGGGTACCTTCCTCATAGAACCATGGTGAGCTTTAAATAACATAATACATGTAAAAATGCTTTGAACACGGTTAGTGCTCTATCAGTGAATTCTAACTTCCTTACTAAACTTATGTTTTCTAGGAATGCTTGCCCAGTGGGATGTAGTTCTTCAACTCTTCATTTATTTCAGGGCTTATTTACTGAAGCTACATTAAAGTTTTGTATACTTCTTGATAAACATTATAACAGAACCACATAGCCACATTTCTTTTACAAACACACGTTCTTTCCCCAAGTATATTTTAAACTTCCCTAGGACGGGGACTGAGATATTTTCTTGTATGTAACTCTCCATCCTCACACAGAGTATTGCTCTGCACAAGAACAAACTTAGTACTAAAAAACCAACTTCTTGGGCTTCCCTGGTGGCGCAGTGGCTGGGAGTCCACCTGCCGATGCAGGGGACACGGGTTCGTGCCCCGGTCCGGGAAGATCCCACATGCCGCGGAGCGGCTGGGCCCGTGAGCCATGGCCGCTGAGCCTGCGCATCCGGAGCCTGTGCTCCGCAATGGGAGAGGCCACAACAGTGAGAGGCCCGTGTACTGCAAAAAAAAAATAATAAAAAATAAAAAAAAAAAACCAACTTCTTAAACTAATGAACTGGATTCCTGAGAGCAGGAGTGTTTTTACTTGCTGCTGAAGTAAAAAACATTTTTAACCTTTAATTACATCCTACTTTTATTTAACAATTTGTCCCATCTCCTAAATATGCCAGATTTACTGGTGCATACCTGCCATGCAGGAAATTACATTAGTACATTTTCAGTATTTAAAAAATTAGTTTTTAGCAACCAACTTCTAAATAAGAGCACCTCACATACTTTATTAATAGCTAGGAGACTATGCAGAGTGTTTAGAAGAAAAATTCTGGAATTTAATGAGGATCTATAATATTAAATTAAAATGCCTCTTAACCCTCTGTTTCATTAGTATTTTGTTTCATAAGACAAGATTTATAGAAAATAATTATCTGAAAGTTTCTTTACAAATAATCGGCATTTAAAGGAAAATATATATCAAAATATCAGGGCATCTCCTTTTAATAAATTGTACTCTGGATATCATAAAAATAGCCACAAATTAAGTTTCAGCTAAGTAAGATGAATAAGCTCTAGAGATCTGTTGTATAATATCGTACATATAGTCAACAATAATGTATTGTACACTTAAAATTTGTTAAGAGGATAGATCTCATGTTAAGAGTTCTTATCACAATAAAATAATTTTTTGAAAAGGCTACTCTGAGAAGCAGATATTGTTTGTTACCAGAGCCTTGCTGTTTGAATTAAGCATCTACATGTCACATTGAATTTTCCTTTCTTGTAGCATATTAAGAAACAAATTCCCCAATTTCTTTATTATTTAAAAGGTACTTTTCCTTGGGAAGTCAAGTTTTTTTTTAACACAAAAAGCAGTTATTGAAGCATTTAAATGATTGGGAAAATGCCAGAAAGTAGGGCTTGAGAACACATCTGCCTTGGTAACAGAACAAAAGAGCTGGTTCTCAATATGTGCAAAAGATGCCCACAGTAGAGTGTCAAATGAAAAAACCAATTTGCAAAGCAATATCTGCAGTATGATCTCATCTATGTAAAAAATACATATAAAAAGGTACATATATGGAGTGTGCGTGTGTGTATGTTTTCATACTCATAGAAAAATGTCTGAAAATATACACACCAAACTGATGTAATTAGGTAGAAGAAAAAGCTTTAAACTTTTATTTTCTATTCTGAAGTACTTTTTGAATTTTAAAATAATGAGCATATATTATTTTTGTAACTAAAAAGGAAAAAGTTAAGGCAACAATGAATAACGTTGTTTGCGCAAAGTTTGGGTTGTTGTTTAGTCATGCAAGGTTTATATGGAGAGCTTGAGTACTGTCCCAATTATTGCTTTTGCAAAGTATGAAGTATCTTTTGCTTGAGCAGCACTTATATAGCCTGATCTGTATACATTTCTTTCATTCAAATTGTTTCCTTTCCTCTTATTTCAAAACTCATATTATTTTTCCTATTGACTTGTACAGCCATTTTTAATGGAGAAAATGACTCTTGCTTCTAGAGGCTCAGGTTGCCTGGAAAATGAAGGTCATTAGTAGAATAACCATTCTTCTGAGAAGTTTATTTTTATCTTTGTGGGGAAAACTTAGGCCAATTCTTATAAATAACTATTTGGATTTTGTGATATCCTTTCTTTCCTGTGGTTTTGTGATGGTTTGAAGAAATTTAAAGCCATAAAATATTGCTTGATCATGAAATCACTAGGCAAATTGCATTTTTCTGCAAATGGTGTACATATAATTTAGCTGTAAATGATGTACATTTATAATACGCTTACTAAGAGTTTCTGATTAACTCAGTAAAAGACATAGGCTTACTGGACTGAAATTTGAAATCACTGAACCGAAGTTATTATAAAATAGTAAAAATTAATGGGATGGACATTTCAGAGAGATAGCTATGACAACTGATATTCTAGTTACTGTTCCCGTCTATACTCTCTTGCATTCTAACTGTCATTTCACTATTTCAGACCACTGTCATTTTCCACCTGGATTATTTACCTCATCCTTGTCATCTATCTCCCTACATCAAGCTCTCTTGCTTCCCTTCCAGCCTATATTCTATTGTGAAATTAACCTTTCTAAAATGCCATTTTCATCATATCATACCCTTCTTGAAGATCTACAGTGAATTCTCATTGAAAGGCAGAGTGGTGTAGGGAAAAAAATACCAGTTTCGAAGTCAGACAAACTAGAGTTTGAGTCTTGGTCATGCCATGCAGCCTCTGGTAAGTAATTTTATAGAAATTAGATTCCAGAATCAAACATACCCACATTTGTCACTTGCTAGCTGTCTGGCATTGGGAAGTTACTCACTAACCCACAGTCTCTTTATCAGTGGAATGTGGGAAATAATATATAACTATATCAATTAGGACTTTTCAGTTGCAAGCACCATAAATCAACTCTGGCTATTTTATTCAAAGTTTAATTCATTGGAAAATAACAAGGTATCACAGAATCCATGGAAAGCTGGTGAGTCAGGTCTGGAAACAGGCAGGAACTGAAGTAGCTCTGAATACCTAGGAAGCAGAAAACACAAGGGCCTCATAACCAGAATAGTCTAAACATTATGTTGAGGATGAGATAAACTGAAACTTCAGTCACTTTCAATTTAATTGCTTGCCCCTTAACTACAATAGGGTAAGGCCTCTAGTTACAGTCCCACTGGATTCTTCTCAAAAGAAAATCAGTGCTGTGAGACTGAGGGAATGGATACCCAATATCCAACATACAACAAATGCCCACTATGCATATAAACCACAAATCACATAGTAAATGCTCAGTAAATGACTATTTTAACAGAATAAAGTCTGGACAACTTAATCAGGCCTTCATGGCCATTCAATTTCTGACCTCAATCCACTTTTCTAACTTAATTTTCTCCCAAATCCTCTACATAAACCCTGAATTCTCATCTCTGCCCTTCTCAGTCCATTTTCCCTGCCTGAAATCTTCTCAACCTCTCTCACTTTTTAATATCCAACTTATCTCTTCTAAGGCTCAGTTTAGCTCTTTTTCTGATCCTGGAATCACTGGTTTTGTTTCCTCATTTTTTCTTAATCATGGATTGCTTCTTGACATCCTTTTTGAATGGTAGTCTTGTATTTGCTAACTCTTTATGTGCCCAGCTTGATTATAAACTCCTTCAGAAGAGAGATCATGTATCATATATTTCTTTGCTTCCTTGATGGCACTGAATCCAGTGTTTTACACATAGTAGGCACTCATAAACTTATGATAAACAAATGCAAGAATTGCAAATTATTAATTTAAATCAGCATTCATTTAATGATCACCTTCTGTAGACTCAGCACTGTGTTGATTGTTTTGAAGGTACAGAAAAAAAAAACTATGAAAGTTGCCTTTGATGTAGCTCACAGTCTAATTTAGGAGAGAAAAAAATAAAAGCATGCAGTATCCCAGGAGCAGTTATATTAATAAGTAAAACATATCATGTGAAAATGTTTTATATCAGTATTAAGGGTATGAGAAGATGTAAAAAGCAGGAATAACTAATAGTTATTACAAATGAGAAGGAAAGTTTATTGAGGTGGAAAAGTTAGTTAGCAGGGAGTAGTCTGAAACGTAACTGGATATATGAGGTTAGAACTGGGAAAAAGCTTCACAGTCAGGGCTGGAAATATAGGCTTGTGACTCATTGTTATGTAAGGAGTGTTAGCGTAAATGAAGAAATTATGAAAATATGGTAAGCCTGAGGAAAGCCATGTAGGTGCCATAAAGGAAGTCCACCAAATTATTCCATTTAAAATATCTCTGTGTTTTTTAAAACAGATTTATTGAAATGTAGTATACATACTATAAAATTCACTCTTATTAGTGTATAATTCAATGATTTTAGTAAATTAATAGAATCGTGCAACAATCACTGCAATTCAATTTAAAAATTTTTACATCATCCAAAAATTCTGTGATACTCATTAGCAGTTAATCTCTTCTCCCATGCCCAGGCTTAAGCAAATACTCTTCTGTTTTCTTTCTCTGTGAATTTGCCTTTTCTATACATTTCATATAAATGGAATCATATAATGTGTGGTCCATTGTGTGTAGCTTCTTTCACTGAGTATGTTTTTAAGGTGTATTCATGTTGTAGCATGTATCAATAGCTTGTTCCTTTTAAGTGATTGATAGTATTCCATTGTGTAAATATATCACATTTTGTTCATCCATTTACTAGGTGATGGACATTTGGATTTTTTCCAGTTTTTTCTTATTATGGATAATGCTACTATGAATAGTTACAACATGCCTCTGTGTGGACATATATTTTTGGACATATATCTTTATCTCTTACGGTTAAATTCCTAAAAGTAAAATGGCTATTATATGATAAATTTATGTTTAACTTGTTAAGAAACTGCAAAATATTTTCCAAAGTGTCTGTACCATATTATGTTCCCACTAACAATGCACAGGTGGTCTGCTTTCTCTGCATCCCCAACACTTAGTACCATTTGTATTTTTTATTATAGCCATTCTAGTGGATATGTAGTAGTTTCTAATTGGGATTTTGATTTACATTTCCCTAATGACTAATGATGTTGCATATCTTTTCATATCCTTTTCAGCTATTCATAACTTGTTGATGAAATGTCTAATCAAATCATTTGCCTATTTTTAATTAGGTTTTTGTCTTCCTAATAATTATTGAGTTGTAAGAGTTATTCAAATATTCTATATACAAGCTTCTTAGTTTATTATTATTTTTTTAATTTGCCTTTCTCTTTTAATCCCATCCCTGCTCCAATTCTAAAAAATGTCCCCAGAAATTAAACACAAGGAAGCTCAAAGAGCCAAGGCAAGCCAGCCCAAGAGTAGCAGGCTCCTTCCCACAGGGGCCAAAGTATGGGCGCTGGGGTGTCCACTCAGAGCCTGGTAGTTAAAGCTGGTGCAGAAAAAGGTACTTCCAGAAGCTAGCAGTAACCCTGCCCAGAGGGACTTTCTGCACAGGAGCACCCCTAGCAGGGCCAGGCTGTGTAAAAAGTGGTGTTTGTTGGTCTTGTGAAAGAGCTCCTTCCTGTAGGCATCCAGGAACTGGGCTAAGTGTGCCCCATAGGAGGCCAGGCCTAAGGCCCCCACTCCGGACAAGGCACCCAGACAGCAGAAAGCAGCCCCTGGACTGGCCATGGCTGTGGATCAACAAGCTTTTTATTAGATCTATCATTTGCAAATGCTTTCTTTTAGTTTGTGGCTTGTACTTTTATTTTCTTATTGGTGACTTTTGAGGAGCGAAAGTTGATACATTCAAATTGATCAGTTTTTTCTTCTATGTATCATGCTTTCGATATTGTATCTAAGAACTCTCTGCCCTACTCAAGGTCATGAATATTTTCTCCTATATTTTCTCCTAGAAGTTATATATTTTAGCTCTTAAATTTGGGTCTGTGATCCATTTTGTGTTAATTTCTTGTATATGGTACGAATTAAGGGTCTAATTTATTTCTCTAATTTTTTTTTTTTTTTTGGCCGCACCATGCAGCTTGCGGGATCTTGGTTCTCCAACCAGGGACTGAACCTGTGCCCTCAGCAGTGAAAGCACCGAGTCCTAACCACTGGATTGCCAAGGAATTCCCTCTCTATTTTTTTTTTAAATGTGGGTATCCAGTTGTCCCAACTCCTTTGTTGAAAAAACTATCCTTTCCCCCATTGAATTGTCTTGGTACCTTTGTTGGAAATCTACTGACCATAAATTTTAGAATTTATTTCTGAACTTTGAATTCTGTTCCACTTATCTATATGCCTATCTTTGGGCCAATACTACACTGTCTGATTAACTGTGGCTTTATCTTAAGTTTTGAAATTGGGAAATGTGAGTCCTCCAATTTTGTTCCACATTTTCAAGTTTGTTTTGGCTGTTCTGGTCCCTTGTATTTCCATATGAAATTTAAGATCAGCGCATCAATATCAGTTTCTGCAAAGAAGCCAGCTGGGACTTTGAGAGGGGTTGCATTTAGTCTATCCATCAATTGAGGATGAATTACTATCTTGATAACATTGAGTCTTTCTATATAAGAGCATGAAATATCTATTTATTCAGGTATTCTTTAATTTCTCTCAGCAATGTTTTGTGACTTTTAGTGTATAAGTCCTGACAGAAACTCTGTGCTGAATGAACTGGAGGGTGGAGGGTATGGGAGCAGCTCCAGATCCTAATGCCACAGATTCCCACAGTCTGTACTGCAAGGTCAGTGATGTTTCAGGAATAAACACTCCTCAGATGTATAGTTTTGGTCAATTTCCAGAGTGCTGAAATGGTTGCTTTTTTAATCTTCTCCAGGTTTATAGTGCTTTTCGGAAATATTTCCTAACCTCCTCACCTAGCCATAGCTGGAAGTTCTAACGTGTGTATTTTTATGAGAATTTGTGTTCCAAGCACTTCTAATTCCAAAAGCCCGGTGATAGAATATCTATTGAGTTATGCCAATTCATTCAAAAAACATGTTAAACTACCACTTGTCATGTAAAGACAAAACATATGGGTTACTGAATAATTTTTTTTGTATAGCATTGATTATGTGTTTAGAGTTGTGATGAAACAGTGACTGAAATTGACTACATAATTTAATTCAAATAAACAGATATATCGAGCATTTCTTATGTGTTTGATACCACAGGAAACAATAGATGAATTAATCATTATTGCTACCCTAAAGGAATTCTCCATGTAGCATCAGAGTCTGCAAGTATGCTTCAAGTCTATAAGTCTTCAGAGTCTGAAGTATCAATATCAGGTGGACAGCCAAGTGTGCATCCTTGGAGCCCCAGACTCATAATCAACTGCCTTTTCAGAATCTCCATTTGGATGTCTAGCAGACATCTCAAAATTAGCATGTACAGAAATGAATTTGCTCACCCACATTTTACTACTAATCTTCTTTAGTGACCTCATCTCAATAAATGGCACCTCTGTCTAATGAGTTCCAGATACTTGGTAGTTATCCTTGATTTCTTTTTCTCCCTTACCCCATATCCAATCAGTCACCAAGTCCTCTTGCTTCTACCTCCAAAATAGTATCTCATATCTGCTCATTTGTCTCCTACTCTAGTGCCAACATCCTAGTCCAGACCATCTTCATCAACTGCCACCACCCCATCCAAATTATCATACCTGGTCTCCTGCATCCCTTCTTAAACCAAAATATCATTTATTCATACGTGGGGCAAAGTGATCTTTTAAAAATGAATATATGATAACGTCACTTCCCTGCTTAAAATTTTCAGTGGTTCCACATTTGATGTACAATATGTTGCCCAGTTAAGTATGTTATTCAAGAGCCATAGCATTCTAGCCCCAACCTAGTCCAACTAACCGTCATATCTCACCTAGACTAACATTCCTTCTGTATCCAATCTTATCTCCTATCTCTTTTCCACATAGTAGAGAGAATGATTTTTCTAAAATACAAATATGAGCATGTCTCTATTTCTCCTCTATTCAGAACTTTTCCCATGAGTTTTTGGACAAAGTTCAAAATCTTTAGTATTGTCAATAAGGTCCTTCATGATCATGCTCCTGCCCATTTCCTCAGCATTTTCCCATGCCACCATCACCATTAATCATTACCCTCCAGTCATATTAGCCTATTGTTTCTTGATGGAGCCAAGCTCACTCCTGTCTCAGTACCTTCATATATGTTTTTCCTTCTGCTTTGAATTAGCCCTCATCCTCTTTACCTGGCTCATGACTATTCATCTTTCAGGTCTTATTTTAAATCCCTCTTTCAAAGAAAGGTCTTCCCTGATCCCATTTACTAAGTACTAGCTATGTGCTGTTATCAAACCCTATGCATTTTCTTTATAGCACTATCACAGTTTTAATTATATAGTTATTTGTAGGTTATTTATTTAATATGAGTGGTCCTAAAATCTATGAGTTTAGGGACCGTGATTCTATTGTAATGTCACCAGCATTTTCCAGCACAGTGCTGGGCACAGAGTAAGCACTCAATAAATATTGGCTGAATGAATTAGTGAACATGCCATGGAAACATAAAGGAGAAAGAAATTGTTTCCTGCTAGGAGGATCTGGAAAGTTGGGGATTAAAAGAAAGGTATTTTAGGCAAAGGAAACAACATGTTTGTACAAAGTCAAAGAGTTAGGAAAGATACTGGAATATCTGAGGAATAGTGAGGTATTTTATGTGGCTGAAGCATAGGGATTTCAGTGATACATGGAGGAAGAAGAGAGAATAAGAGGAAGAAAGTTAAGGAGAAATGAGCTTGGAGAAGCTCAAGATCAGGGTCATTCTGCCAAAGTAAGGAATTCAAATTTAATTAAATAAACATTAGGGAGTGACCAACTTTAAAGAAAGGTGACTAGAGTTAGCAGTGTGGAGGATGGACTGGACACAAAAAAGAGTAAAGAATAATATGTATGCAAGTGGGGTATACGTGATGCACAACATTTGCATAGCAATCTGTATTTTTTATAGCACCCTCCTAAAACCTTACCATTGTGTGTGTGTGTGTGTGTGTGTGTGTGTGTGTGTGTGTAATGTCACTCAGATATACTTTGATTTCAAAATTTGTCATAGATCCTCCCTTTATGCCCTCATGATATCATGATAATTCTTAATACTAACAATTATAAGAATATGAAATTACATCAGCCTGTAACATTTACCTTTTTGAAGTATGTTCACATATATTACCTTATTTGATTTTCAACCAAACCCATAAAATAGACAGAGACAACTTTTCTTATTTTGTCAATGTGAAGACTGGGCTCACAGAGGCTAAAAGAATAGCCTAAGGTTATATAACTAGTATAGCTAAGATGCAGCATTAGAACCCTTTTCTAAATCTAAGGTCCTTCTCAATTTACCACATATCCATGCATTTTAATACTAATTTTATTGTTTTTGCTTTTCATAACTAATGCTTTTGAATAAAAGTTTCATAATGAGCTTCCATAACTTTGAAGTAACAACAAGGTTAGCTTTCCTCAAGTTGCTCTTTTGAAATACTTCCACAATCTATGAGGCCTAAACAAAGACTGAAAAAAGAATTTCCTAGATAAATGAATTATAAATACAGTCTTCACTAAAAAATAAATGTTGATTATCAGCCAGTGAAAAACACATATTTTAGACCTTTTAAAAAATCTTCAGATAAGAATGAGTGCCCACAGAGAAGAATTGCATTGGGTTGGCAGGAAAGGAATCATCTCATTTGTTTAGAAGGTTAAGATAAGATCAAAAAAAGCAAAAACAAAACCAGACAAAGTGGAGTAGAGATGTAAAAAGATGGAAATGCCAATATGGCTGAACATCTTTTGGGAAAGATGGTACAACATGCTTATCATTTATAGTAATTTCATTTGGAATGTCTTTTTTTAAGACTTTATTTTTTAGAGCAGTTTTAGGTTTACAGCAAAATTGAGAGAAAGGTACAGAGATTTCCTATATACTCTCTGCCCTCCACACATGCATAGCTTCCCCCGTTATCAACATCACTCACCAGAATGGTATTTTTTTTTAACCAAAGATGAACCTACACTGACACATCATAATCACCCAAAGTCTACCTTAGGGTTCACTCTTGGTGTTGTACATTCTCTGGGTTTGGATAAATGTATGATGACATGTGTACACCATTATAGTATCATACAGAGTATTTTCACTGCCCTAAAAATCCTCTGTGCTCTGCCTATTCATCTCCCTCCCCCATAGCCCCATCCCTGGCAACCACTGATTTTTTTTTTATTGTCTCCATAGTTTTGCCTTTTTGCTGTGCAATGGGGTCAAAAACTCAAGGTGAAGTTGAGAAAAATTAAAAGCCATAGAAGATAAGCCACTTGCAAAATTAACCCAAGAGCCTGCTTGTGAGTAGATAATTCAATTTGGAAACACTCAGAGTTTTGGTTGAGCTTCAGGGAGGCATGAATAGAATGTGTTCATAAATTGAAAAGGTAAAATCTAATCAGTTAATGGAAGACTGAATTATTAGAAAGTAAATTACTACATTAGGGAAAATCATAGAACTAGCTGTGAGTTTACAGAAATGGCTAGGAAAGAGAGTTCCCTGATTATCAGATTGGAATACTCTAGTCTCCAACCCAATGGTGGAGATTGGTAGGTAGATCAGATTAAATCTTGAGGCAGTAATCATTAAGAATATTTACTGACTCCTTTTTTAATGATTCCAGGCTCACCATGGTAATTTATGATTGTAATTTTGTTTTGTACATGTATTATCTAATAGATTTAGGATATGCTGGTTATCAAACTGAACATTCCTGTGTTTATAATATTTCCAATTATAAACTAGTGGATGGGCATCTGATTTATACATTGATATAGTGTGACTTTAGTTAGTGTGAATTAGCCTCCCTCATCCTGGTACTACTGGCACACTGATAGAATCGTATAAAGTCTTACATAGATTAAAGCAAATATTATGCCTATATGGAAAAGCATGTGGGTGACATCATTTATCCATTTGTTATCAATTAAAGAACTAGGTGGTGATACAGAATATGCTTATGTTTCCTCTTATTTTTATTGTTTCTTGTTGAAATTTCCTCAGGGCAATGGTTTTTGTACTTTCTACCATAATAACCTGAGGAAATTATTAAAATTACAAATTCAGAGGTCTTACTCCCAGAGACTATGATAATACTTGGTCTGGGATGAAGCATAGGACTCTGCATGTTTAAAAAAATGACCTATATGATTCTGAGCTTGTGCTTCAGTGGACTATACCTTGAATAGCACTGGTCTACAGAAAATTTTTCTATATTTAAATAAGCCTGTGGTTCTTAAAGCGATTGTTCACTGCTGGGCAAAATTTCACAGATTTCTGTTAGGTTTCTGTTAACTGGGTAAACCAGTGACATCTGAAACCAGTTTCAGACCTCTGATTGTTCAGAACTGTGTATGCAAATCACAGTGAACATTGAGGAAGTGGATGACAGCTTTGTAAGGATAACCGACTTGGGGCAGGGCTAAGGAAAGACCAAATGGCTGCCATCTTCACTGTGCTATGTGCTCCAAGGTGAAAAATAGAAAATAAAATCCTCTGAGGTCTTCCCTGTTCAGCAGCAGAAGCAAATAGGTAAGTGATAATGCCGAGGTGTAGCCTAGGTGATATTACCCCCTCCAAAATCTTATCGTCTCCACATAGCTGCCCCAAATGAAACAATCTAAGTAAAAGCAATGTGCTTCCTATGGAAGTGCAACTTTTGAGTCCCTAACTTTCTCTAAGAATCAGATTGCTGCCCCTAAACACCTCTTACATAGAAATTTTCCATCTTACTCTGGAAATCAGGAACTATTTAACTGAGGATATGCAGTGGGAAGAGGATTCAGGAGATGGGGTGAGGGGAAAGTAAGAGCAGGAAATCGGTTGGTAGAGAGTGGTATAGGCTAGGGTGATAAACAGAAAGTGGCAGAATTAGAGTTTGAATCCATCAGACTCCAAAGTCTATATACTTCTTTATTAGATTTTTCTAACATTAGTGTGCATAAGAATCACCTGAAGGCCGTGGTAAAAATATAAGTTCATGACCCCAGAAGTTATGATTTAGTAGGTCTTATATGGAGTCCAGAAATCTATATTTTTATCAAGTATCCCAGATAGCTCTGATGCAGATGGTCAGTGGACATACATCAAGAAACATTTTTTCAGAGGAGTAGTTGTCAAACCATTTGGTTTAAGGATTCCTTTACACTATTAGAAATTACTGAAGACCCCAAGGAGTGTTTGTTTATGTGGGCAAGAATATCTGATATATAATAGTTATTTATATTTATGGTACTAAAATCTAAAACTGAGAAATTTTAAAAATATTTATTAATCCGTTTTAAAATACCAATAATAAGACCATTAAATTTTAACTAGATAACGTTTTGTGAAAAGTAATTATATTTTCAAAATTAAAAATATTTAATGAACAGACATGTATTAGTTTACGTTTTTAAATCTCTTTAATGCTGACTTAATTATTCTCATATCTGTTTCTACAATTTGTTTAGATATGATGTTTTGGTTGAAGTATATGAAAAAAAATTAGGCCTCACACAAATAACATAGTTGGAAAAAAGAGAAGCCTGCAGACAACTTGAAAGGTTGTTGGAGACTCCCATGGGTCCTGGGGCCACACTTTGAGTTAGTGTCTTAGAGTAATATCTATTATTGCTCTCAGAAAGGGTTATGTTGGTCAGTCTGTGTTGGTCATCAAAGTTTAGGGACACCAAAGAAAGTAGAAAATTAATTTATTCCTTAGACTGTTTTGGGTTGTTAAATTATTTCATAAAATTTACCCCAATATTGCTCTTTTATTAACTTACTTTGTAAATTTGAAAGCACTATAGAAATATAAAATAGGAGTCCAGGTGTTGGGGAAGAATTTTGTTTAAAGAAATTGGGTTTCAGAACAAAGATTCCTTTGAGGGTAGAGGAGTGTCAATTGGCAATGAGGAAGGAATACATTAGGTGACCAATTATAGGTAGGAAAAGGAAAAGTATAAAAGCAGGGAATAATCTGTAGTTACTTATAGTAGATATTTACAATTGAATAAATAACTGTAATGGTGAGAAAGTGCTAATCATAACCTTTTAAGGAGGGTTATTACTTTGCCTGAATAAAAGAACCTTTTCTTCTGGTCAGTGTACCTCTTCAAATTTGGTTACATTTTTTTTTGTACTTTAAGTTTTAGTTCTATAACCTAAAACATACTGCAAACTTATGCAAGGACTTTAACAAATATTATCTCATTTCTTATCTTTGGTCAAAATGGAAGAAGCTGGAAAGCAGATTGGAAAGAAGCAGCTGGAAAAGTGAGAGGAAAACTGAATGTTTATAATGTTGGAAGCCATTTGAGGTAAGTGTTTCCAGGAGGAGGGAGTGAGTGATCCAGTCTGTCAATTGATGCTGATTGATGAAGTTAAGATAAAAATGAGAATTCATCATTAGACTTAGTGGCATAGAGGTGATTAATGACCTGGACAACAAAAGTTCTGATGGAGTGGTTGAGGTGAAAGTCCCATGGGTGTGGGTTCAAGAAAGAATGGGAAGAGAAGAGTTGAAAACTGTATACAGTAAGTCCCCTACATATGAAACTTCAAGTTGCAAACTTTCAAAGATGCGAAAATGTGTTCACATGTACAATCACATAAGTTCACGTGTCTGGCGTACAATTGTCACATGCGTGCACCCTCTCCAAGTGGTTGTGCTTTTGTGTACTTTACTGTATAGTACTGTATAGAGTACAGTAGTACAGTATTTTTATTTCAAGCCACTATACTTTTCAAGGTACTATACTATAAGATTAAAGATGTTTTCTTTATTTTTTGTGTTTGTTTTTTTATGTACTATTTATGTGAAAAGTATTATAAACCTATTACAGTATGGTACTATATAGCCGATTGTGTTAGTTGGGTACCTAGGACTGACTTTGTTGGACTTACGAATGCGCTTTCAGAATGGAACTCGTTCGTAGGTAGGGGACTTACTGTAAACAGCTCTTTCCAGGAGTTGTAATAAAAAAGAACAACAGAGAAATGGAGCAGTAGATAAAAGGGGAAATAGGGTTAAGACAGGTGGTTTTTATTGGTTCAAATGAAACAGTAGCAGGTTTCTATGCTGTTTTTTTTTTTTAAGAGCTTCAGTAGTGAACACAATACACATAGATCTTTTCCTTATAGAACCCATAATCTAGTGAACAGAAATGGTATTAAACAAATGATTACACAGATAATTAGATAATATTCATTGCAATGAATATTAAAAGAAAAAGCACAAAGTTCTATAAGAGCATAATTGTCAGACTGAACTTTTTCCAGGACATCAGAAAAGACTTCGCTAAATAAATGTTATTCAAGTTGCACTTAGGGAGGGAGAATAGTACTTGCAGAGGCCCTGGGTAGAGTGAATATGGCACATCAGAGATACTGAAAGGCCATTGAATTTGAAGCACAGAGAGGGAGGAGGATGAGTGGGGCAGAAGATAAGGTTGAGGAAATAAGCAGTGACCAGGATTATTTAGGTTGGAGCCCATAGACTCATTTAGGATCTTTTTTATGCCAAGAGTATAGGGATCCTTGACTTTATGTGTTGGCCACAACAAAAGTAAACCAGTCAAAATTGAAATGTAAAAGGTGGAACAGATAGGAAGTAGAATGGAAAGGTGAGTTGCATGACCATTGTTTATACTGCTACAGACAGGACATTAGGCCAAGTCTATTTGTGATTTCATAATCAGTTATCTTCCAATGCAGTCAATTTATTCAGCCTTCAGCTATTGAGAGATTTCTGTCTAACTGATCAAATCATACAGCAAGTAGGTCCAATTTGTTTGTTAAGATAGACAAAAACAACAGATCATTATCATTCCTTACTTCATATCTTCCAATGGCTCTCTCTTTTTCTCTCAAAAATTAATTTATTTTCCAACTTTTTATTACGAAATTTTCAGGCACATAGAAAACTTGAAAGACTTTTGCAGTGAACACCTATACACTCATAACCTAGAGCAAAAAACTTTAATCATTTTGCTGTATTTGCTTTCTTTGTTTTGCTGTACAATTTGAAATTAAGTTTCAGAACTCATGATGCTTCATATGCAATTTCTTCAGTTTGCATCTCCTAAAAATAAGGGAATTCTCTTCCATACTCTTAATATTATAATATTTAAGGTAATTAAAAATAATTCCCTGATGTCATCTAATACCTATCAATATTAGATATCTCTAAGTGTCCCTTCAAAATCATTTTTAACAGCTTTATTTAGGTATAGTTTTCACACCGTGAAAATTATTCATTTTAAATGTAATATTCAATGACTTACTGCAAATTTACAAAAGTTGTGCAGCCATCACCACAATGTAATTTTGGAACATTTCCATCACTCTAAAAAGAAACCTCATATACCTGTTTTTTACTGAACTGGGATAAAATCAAGGTTCATGCATGGCATTTAATTATGTCTCTTTAAATCTTTTTTTCTAGAGCAGTCTTCATTTTTTCTCATGTAATTTTTAGAAAAGACCAGATGTTTGTTTTATAGAATGTCCCATATTCTGTATTTATCTGTGTTTATTTATTACATCATTTAACTTGTTCCTCTGTTTCCCCCATCCCCCAACCACCACCCAGTATTTTCTGTTAAAGTCTTGATTAGTTTCATTCTGACATATTTGGAATAAAGCCCAAATTTGTTAATTATCTCTCTCCTCTAACATGTAAACCCCATGAAGTCATGGACTTTATCTGTCTTGTTTAACACTAGTGCCTGACTCATAGTAGGTTCTCAGTAAACATATTTTGAGTGAATAAGTGAAACACCTACATTCAGATTTTATGTTTTCACCATACAGATTCAATCTTATTTTAACATATTTTTCCATTTTACATTGTATTATTGTCAAAATTAAGTTATGATTTATTTTCCAAGCCAGTAGTAATTCAGGCTGATGAAAAGCAAGTTTTCTTCCATTTCAGCATGCCATAAACATTTTAGGTATTTCTCTAATTTTTAGGATATCAAATTTATTTTCAAGATGAGGAATTTCATGTGCAAACATTTTGGAAGAGATAAGCCAAATAGATTATAAAGTTTTGATATGACTGCTTATCAGAAGATTTAAGGGATTGTATAAGTAATCTGTCTGCTCACATTCAGGGCTGTTGGGGGATTTGGGGGTAGAATTGACTTCTTCCATAGAGAAAAACAGTTATCTAGAGTTATACTGAGTTGGGAGTAAATCAAGAAAATGTACTGGGATCTTCAGTTTCCTTATTCAGGCAATAATATAGGCAGATTATTTCAGTGTCATTCAAAGGGTGAAAAAGATTCAGGGGAATCTGGGTAAAAATAGCTGACTTCCTAGTGTGGAACTTTCCTGTATTCCTGACTACTGCATGACAACTGCTGCTGGCAATGATATAACAAATAGGTAAAAATAACTGCTGTGACATGTTAAGTGTCAGGTTAGCAAATTCTGTGACTCGGAATATCTGTCAAAGCAGTGGATAGAGAGCATGGTAGTCTGGGCAATGCTATAGTCTTTACCCTTTAGAGATTTGCAATCCAGTGGTGGAAAAGGAAATTACAAGTGACACTCTACATATATAAATGGCAGGAACACATACAGCCATGTGAAGGAACAGAGATAGGTAGTAAGTAATCTGGAATATAAAGGGAAGAAACTCTTAGTAGTTTATAGATTATCCAGGCTGATTTGAATGGTTTCCATTTGCTTTTCGCTGATTCTAGTTAACACTGTTCCTTAAGCATCCCCATATTTGCAGATGTTAAGAGAGAAGGGAAAACTTGAATCAGTCCATTTTATCAGCTCTGGTAATCAGGTTGGGTAAGGAAAGAAACTGAAAATAATAAGTTACATGGTGTTTTTGAGTTTTCTGTATGTTTCCATTTTCCCAAGTTATCTTCATTATCATAAAGGTTAGTTGTATCCAGCCACATGGTTATGCAGAAAAATACATTGACTAGTTTAAGCTAGACTCCCATCTCCACTTCCACACCCGAGAGAGATTTATGCTTCATGTGTCTGAAAATTCTAGATTGATGTGATAAATTAATAGAACACCTGCTTCAGGTAGTCCCAATTTGTAGAAACTGATATTATCAACCAATTTAAATTTTGTTAACATTAGACACTTTTCTGCCCTTTCAGGGGAGCATTTGTCCTGTGACCTTCTGAACTTAAGGGATGGATGTAGAGCTACAAATAACCATCATATTTTCATTAGAGTCCTCTGCTAGAATTTGCAGCCACTTTTCATGCTATAACATTCTTTAATAATGCAGGCTTTAAATCATGCTGCTAGGGGTCCAATCTTGGCTCTACTACTATGAGACCTTGGAAAAATTACTTAAGCGTCCTGAAACTGTTTGCTCATCTGTCAAATGGGGAAAATTATAATACCTACTTCATGAAGTAGTGAGAATTAAATGAGATAATCCATGTAAACCACTTGGAATAGTACCTATTCATGGTGAATACTGAATAATTGTAATCATTATTACATGATAGATGAAAATAATCATAGGAATATCAAGTCTTTACATTTATATAGACTTAAACAGTTTTCAAACTATGGCCAAAGAATATTTCATTTGAACCTGAGGGCAGGAGATGGGATTGAAAACTGAGACAAAGAGAGGTTATATGATTTGTCTGAGAGCACTCAGCAAGTAAAAAGGGGAGCTGGTCCTTCACATCTATAATTATAATGAATTCTAATGATGATTGCTGCATTGGTGGGTGAAGTTAAACAGCCTGCCTAGTGAATTTACCTAAGATACTTTATCTGCCTTCATCAAGCCAACTCTTCCTCAGTGTCCTTCCTGGAATTTAAAACTAATTTTTCTCCCCCTGAGGATGAATACTGAGTTATCTCTTCCATATGGTTTTTCAAAACAGGCAAGTCATGGAAAGGTAGTCCCCTTTGATTCCAGCATACTAAAGTAATATTAATACAAATTTTCACACTTTATGAGGCTTCTCAGTGTACCTTATTATTGTTTCCAATAAGCATCTATATGTTAGTTATTATAACAAATAAGTCTATATGATCTGGCCTTTGAATTTTTAGGAAATTTTCATATGTAGTCATTTGTGAGAAGAGAGGTGACTCATGTAAGTGTACCTAGCTTCAATAAATAGCTGTGATGCTTTCAGTTATTTCATAGCCAGTATATTTGTATATACACATTACATCAAATTCTCTGTTCTGTTTTTAGAAATACACTTTAAAAAATTCATGTCAGGGTGGCAGAGTACAGAAGGTAGTCATTGAAGTGTTGATTCATAAGAAACCAAGTAAGGCTGTTTAAAGCCATGCATAAATAGATGTGCTCTGAACTGTGTTCCCTGGCAAAATAATAAAGAGTTCCCCTGGTTTGCTTTCTATGCTTAGGGCCTTATCTTTTATAAGTTGCTGGAAGAGGTGACCAGTATATCCTGGCACAACTAGATCCAGGGAAAAGTTGACAGATTTTAGTCTACAAATCAGTTTGGATTCACAGTGCATTGCCTCAAGAAGCATCTCATGATTCTCTTATATAAAATATATCACTTTTTAACACAAAATGTAGATAATATTATAAAGAATAAACGGAAGGTACAGTTTTGTCTCACTTTGAAAGTCTAATGTATGAATGATATTACATTTGCACCCTGATCAAATGTGAATGAAATTGATTTTAGATGTTCAGTGCTAAAAAACACAAACAAGCTTTGTGACTTGAGGGATCTTGTCAGGGATTTATACAAAATTCATTTGTGAAATAGAAGTTGGGACAATGGGGAGAAGAGAGGTGGCAAACCTTATTTGGGGGGGTGTATTTTCATAGAAGTCATGTCACACAGATGGAAAGAAACTAGTATTCAGTTAGCATTAGTTCATGTAAGGTGACCCCTTGAATAGAGGAACTGGAATTTTCAGTGCTCCTAGAACATTTTAATTACATCCTATATAGCCATGACTTACCACATCTAAACACACATAATAGGGCAAAATCTGTTGTCAAGGAAGACTCAGGAAAGTTGCTAGTGAGTATCTAAAACTTATCAAATGCACTGACAAAATAAATAGCTCCTTGGCAACTGCTTAGTTGAATTTGGTACTCATGTATATAATGGTTTTCTACAGAGCGTTTCTTAAAACATTGACACTGACACTATAAACAATACTGTTTTGTTCATGGCTTCTTGAATAGGGCAAAGTGCTAAAGAGGAAAAGCTAGTTCTTCTGAGGGCCTTTGCACTTTTCTGTATACTATACTCTTAGACTTTTCAAACAGTTTCAGAAATGTATGCAGGAGGGGAGATTGGTTCAAGATGGTGGAGTATAAGGACATGCTCTCACTCCCTCTTTGAGAACACCGGAATCACAACTAACTGCTGAACAATCACTGACAGGAAGACACTGGAACTCACCAAAAAAGATACCCCACATGCAAAGACAAAGGAGAAGCCTCGATGAGATGGTAGGAGGGGCGCTATCACAATAAAATCAAATCCCATAACTGCTGGGTGGGTGACTCACAAACTGGAGAACACTTATACCACAGAAGTCCACCCACTGGAGTGAAGGTTCTCAGCCACACGTCAGGCTTCCCAACCAGGGGGTCTGGCAACGGGAGGAGGAATTTCTAGAAAAACAGACTTTGAAGGCTAGCGGGATTTGATTACAGGACTTTGGCAGGACAGGGGGAAACAGAGACTCCACTCTTGGAGGGCACACACAAAGTAGTGTGCACATCAGGACCCAGGGGAAGGAGCAGTGACCCCATAGGAGACTGAACCAGACCTACCTGCTAGTGTTGGAGGGTCTCCTGCAGAGGCGGGGGGCAGCTGTGGATCTCCAAGGGACAAATACACTGGAAGCAGAAGTTCTGGGAAGTACTCCTTGGCATGAGCCCTCCCAGAGTCTGCCATTAGCCCCACCAAAGAGCCCAAGTAGGCTCCAGTGTTGAGTCGCCTCAGGCTGAACAACCAACAGGGAGGGAACCCAGCCCCACCCATCAGTAGACAAGCAGATTAAAGTTTGACTGAGCTCTGCCCATCAGAGCTCAGAAACAGCCAGCTCTACCCACCACCAGTCCCTCCCATTAAGAAACTTCCACAAGCCTCTTAGATAGCCTCATCCACCAGAGGGAAGACAGCAGAAGCAAGAAGAACAACAATCCTGCAGCCTATGGAACAAAAACCACATTCACAGAAAGATAGACAAGATGAAAAGGCAGAGGGCTATGTACCAGATGAAGGAACAAGACAAAACCCCAGAAAAACAACTAAATTAAATAGAGATAGGTGATCTTCCAGAAAAAGAATTCAGAATAATGATAGTGAAGATGATCCAGGACCTCGAAAAAAGAATGGAGGCAAAGATTGAGAAGATGCAAAAAATGTCTAACAAAGACCTAGAAGAATTAAAGAACAGACAAACAGAGATGAACAATACAATAACTGAAATAAAAAATACACGAGAAGGAGTCAATAGCAGAATAACTGAGACATAAGAATGGATAAGTGACCGGGGAGACAAAACGGTGGAATTCACTGCTGCAGAACAGAATAAAGGAAAAAGAATGAAAAGAAATGAAGAGAGCCTAACACACCCCTGGGATAACATTAAACGTAACAACATTTGCATTATCGGGGTCCCAGAAGGAGAACAGAGAGAGAAAGGACCCGAGAAAATATTTGAAGAGGTTATAGTCGAAAACTTCCTTAACATGGGGAACGAAATAGCAACCCAAGTCCAGGAAGCACAGAGAGTCCCATACAGGATAAACCCAAGGAGGAACACGCTGAGACACACAGTAATCAAACTGGTAAAAATTAAAGACAAAGAAAAATTATTAAAAGCAGCAAGGGAAAAACAACAAATAACATACAAGGGAACTCCCATAAGGTTAACAGCTGATTTCTCAGCAGAAACTCTACAAGTCAGAAGGGAGTGCATGATATACTTAAAATGATGAAAGGGAAGAACCTACAACCAAGACTACCCAGCAAGGATCTCATTTAGATTCGATGGAGAAATCAAAAGCTTTACAGACAAGCAAAAGCTAAGAGAATTCAGCACCACCAAACCAGCTCTACAACAAATGCTAAAGGAAACACAAGAGAAAGAAAGAACCTACAAAAACAAACCCAAAACAATTAAGAAAATGGACATAGGAACATATGTATCGATAATTACCTTAACGTGAATGCATTAAATGCTCCAACCAAAAGACACAGGCTTGCTGAATGGATACAGAAACAAGACCCATATATATGCTGTCTACAAGAGACCCACTTCAAACCTAGGGACACATAAAGACTGAAAGTGAGGGGATGGAAAAAGATATTCCATGCAAATGGAAATCAAAAGAAAGCTGGAGTAGCAATACTCATATCAGATAAAATAGACTTTAAAACAAAGACTGTTACAAGAGACAAGGAAGGACACTACATAATGATCAAGGGACCAATCCAAGAAGATGATATAACAATTGTAAATATATATGCACCCAGCATAGGAGCACCTCAATACATAAGGCAACTGCTAACAGCTCTAAAAGAGGAAATTGACAGTAACACAGTAATAGTGGGGGACTTTACCACCTCATTTACACCAATGGACAAATCATCCAAATAGAAAATTAATAAGAAAACACAAGCTTTAAATGACACAATAGACCAGATAGAGTTAATTGATATTTATAGGACATTCCATCCAAAAACAGAAGATTACAATTACTTCTCAAGTGCACACGGAACATTCTCCAGGATGGATCACATTTTGGATCACAAATCAAGCCTTAGTAAATTTAAGAAAATTGAAATCACATCAAGCGTCTTTTCTGACAACAGTGCTATGAGATTAGAAATCAATTAGAGGAAAAAAACCTTAAAAAACACAAACACATGGACGCTAAACAATACGTTACTAAATAACCAAGAGATCACTGAAGAAATCAAAGAGGAAATCAAAAAATACCTAGAGACAAATGACAATGAAAACATGACAATCCAAAGCCTATGGGATGCAGCAAAGGCAGTTCTAAGAGGGAAGTTTATAGCTATACAAGCCTACCTCAAGAAACAAGAAAGATAAACAATCTGACGTTACACCTAAAGGAACTAGAGAAAGAAGAACAAACAAAACCCAAGGTTAGCAGAAGGAAAGAAATCATAAAGATCAGAGCAGAAATAAATGAAATAGAAACAAAGAAAACAATAACAAAGATCAATAAAACTAAAAGCTGGTTCTTTGAGAAGATAAACAAAATTGATAAACCATTAGCCAGACTCATCAAGAAAAAAAGGGAGAGGACTTAAATCAATAAACTTAGAAATGAAGAAGGAAAAGTTAAAATAGACACCTCAGAAATACAAAGCATCCTAAGAGACTACTACAAGGCAACTCTATGTCAATAAGTTGGACAACCTGGAAGAAATGGACAAATTCTTAGAAAGATATAAACTTCCAAGACTAAACCGGGAAGAAATAGAAAATATGAACAGACCAATCACAAGTAATGAAATTGAAATTGTGATTAAAAGTCTTCCAACAAACAAAAGTCCAGGACCACATGGCTTCACAGGTGAATTCTATCAAACATTTAGAGAAGAGCTAACACCTATCCGTCTCAAACTCTTCCCAAAAATTGCAGAGGAAGCAACACTCCCAAACTCATTCTATGAGGCCACCATCACCCTGATACCAAAACCAGACAAAAATGCTACAAAAAAAGAAAATTACAGATCAACATCACTGATGAATATAGATGCAAAAATCCTCAACAAAATACTAGCAAACAGAATGCAACAACACAATAAAAGGATCATACACCATGATCAAATGGGATTTATCCGAATGATGCAAGGATTCTTCAATATACACAAATCAATCAGTGTGATACACCATATTAACAAATTGAAGAATAAAAACCATATGATCATCTCAATAGATGCAGAAAAAGCTTTTGACAAAATTCAACACCGATTTATGATAAAAACTCTCTAGAAAGTGGGCATAGAGGGAACCTACTTTAACATAATAAAGGCCATATACAACAAACCCACAGCAAACATCATTCTCAATGGTGAAAAACTGAAAGCATTTCCTCTGAGATCAGGAACAAGACAAGGATATCCACTCTCACAACTGTTATTCAACATAGTTTTAGAAGTCCTAGCCACGGCAATCAGAGAAGAAAAAGAAATAAAGGAATACAAATTGGAAAAGAAGAAGGAAAGCCGTCACTGTTTGCAGATGACATGATACTATACATAGAGAACCCTACTGATGCCACCAGAAAACTACTAGAGCTAATCAATGAATTTGGTAAAGTTGCAGGATACAAAATTAATGCACAGAAATCTCTTGCATTCCTATACACTAATGATGAAAAATCTGAAAGAGAAATTAAGGAAATACTCCGATTTACCATTGCAACTAAAAGAATAAAATACCTAGGAATAAACCTACCTAGGGAGAAAAAAGACCTGTATGCAGAAAACTATAAGACACTGATGAAAGAAATTAAAGACGATACCAACAGATGGAGCGATATACCATGTTCTTTGATTGGAAGAATCAATATCATGAAAACGACTATACTACCCAAAGCAATCTACAGATTCAATGCAATCCCTATCAAATTACCACTGACATTTTTTATGGAACTGGAACAAAGAATCTTAAAATTTGTGTGGAGACACAAAAGACCATGAATAGCCAAAGCAGTCTTCAGGGAAAAAAAACAGAGCTGGAGGAATCAGACTACCTGACTTCAGACTATACTACAAAGCTACATTAATCAAGACAAAATGGTACTGGCAGAAAAACAGAAATATAGATCAATGGAACAGGATAGAAAGCCCAGAGGTAAACCCACGCACCTATGGTCAACTAATCTATGACAAAGGAGGCAAGGATATACAATGGAGAAAAGACAGTCGCTTCAATAAGTGGTGCTGGGAAAACTGGACAGCTACATGTAAAAGAATGAAATTAGAACACTCCCTAACACCATACACCAAAATAAACTCAAAATGGATTAGAGACCTAAATGTAAGACCAGACACTTTAAAACTCTTAGAGGAGAACATAGGAAGAACACTCTTTGACATAAATCACAGCAAGATATTTTTTGACCCACCTCCTAGAGAAATGGAAATAAAAACAAAAATAAACAAATGGGACCTAATGAAACTTCAAAGCTTTAGCACAGCAAAGGAAACCATAAACAAGACTAAAAGACAACCCCCAGAATGGGAGAAAATATTTGCAAATGAATCATCAGACAAAGCATTAATCTCCAAAATATATAAACAGCTCATGCAGCTCAATATTAAAAAAAACAAACAACCCAATCCAAAAATGGGCAGAAGACCTAAATAGACATTTCTCCAAAGAAGACATACAGATGGCCAAGAAGCACATGGAGAGCTGCTCAACGTCACTAGTTATTAGAGAAATGCAAATCAAAACTACAATGAGGTATCACCTCACACCAGTTAGAATGGGCATCATCAGAAAATATACAAACAACACATGCTGGAGAGGGTGTAGAGGAAAGGGAACTCTCTTGCACTTTTGGTGGGAATGTAAATTGATACAGATACTGTGGAGAACATTATTGAGGTTCCTTAAAGAACTAAAAATAGAATTACCATATGACCCAGCAATCCCACTACTGGGCATATACCCAGAAAAAAACCATAATTCAAAAAGATACATGCACCCCAATGTTAATTGCAGCACTATTTTTAATAGCCAGGTCATGGAAGCAGCCTAAATACCCACTGACAGATGAATGGATAAAGATGTGGTACATATATACAGTGGAAAATACTCAGCCATAAAAGGGAACGAAATTGGTTCATTTGTAGAGATGTGGATGCATCTAGAGACTGTCATACAGAGTGAAGTAAGTCAGAAAGAGAAAAAAATGTATATTAACACATATATGTGGAACCTAGAAAATGCTACAGATGAACCGGTTTGCAGAGCAGAAATTGAGACACAGAAGTGGAGAAAAAACCGTATGTACACCAAGTGGTGGAAGCGGCGGGGGTGGGGGTGGGGTGTGATTAATTGGGAGATTGGGATTGACATGTATACACTGATGTGCATAAAATGGATGACTAATGAGAAAATAAATAAACATTAAAAAAAGAAATGTATGCAGGAGAGATCCATTCCTACTAATTGAGAAATAACCATAACATGGACTCTATAGATGATGAGTCAGTCATGTCACCTAAATGCCACATTATAGTCAACACAGTGTTCTGTATTCCATCTCTAAATAATTTATATTTGTCATCCAAGTGTCAGGTACTTAGTTCAAAATTAATATGTGATTGAATGAATTAAAATCATTTCATATACAGTAAGTCTACTACACTCGAACGAGTTCCATTCTGAGAGCATGTTCATTAAGTCCAGTGTGTTTGTACGTCCAACAAAGTTAGCCTAGGTACCCAACTAACACAATCGGCTATATAGTACTGTATTGTAATAAGTTTATAATATTTTTCACACAAATAATACATAAAAAAGCAAACACAAAAAATAAAGAAAACATTTTTAATCTTACAGTACAGTACCTTGAAAAGTATAGTAGTACCAGCTACATCGCTGCTGCTTTTACACATGATTCCAGACATCCTGGACTTGAAATTAAGAATCTGTACTACTTTACTCTATACAGTAATGTACAGTAAAGTATGCAAAAGCACAACCACTTGGAGAGGGTGCACGCATGTGGCAATGTATGCCAGACACGTGAACTAACTTACGTGATTGGACATGCGAACACATATTCACATCTTTGAAAGTTCACAACTTGAAGGTTCGTATGTAGGGGACTTACTGTATTTCCTAGCTGTCTGATGAGAGAGTCTAGAAGCAGCAATACCCCAATATGATTCTAGGGCTAATGCAGAGGATATACAAGATGATGCTAGAGTGTCTTATAGAACCAGAAAGTAAGGAAGTACTTAAGAAACAAAATCATAAGGATATGTCAAAAAGATACAGGAGCCAACTAAAAGAGCTCCTGAAGGCCAACTTTGGAACAATTTCAACAACAAAATAAGTAGTATTTAAATATTGCCCAAAGTATAAAATTAATACTCATGATCCATACTGATGCAAAGGACAAATCTCCCATACACAGGAATTTCAAATATTTTATGTAGATATTCCACCATCAAGAAGATAGAGCATAAATCTCCAAGTGTGGATTGCACATAGTGACATTCTTCCAAAGAATACAGAATGGAAATGGAGGGTACTCTTGCAGTGGATACAACTGGCAAATACTAACTACCTCAGTCATGTGATCAAGGTTAACATCAATGATAAGTCACCTTAGTATGTACCTTGGATGTAATGTAATGAAAATGGTACTTTACTTGTGTTCTTCCTTCCAAGAACTTGCAGTCTAACTCTAACCATGAGAAAAACATCAGACAAACCCAAATGGAAAGGCTTTCTAAAAAATCAGTATCTGATCAGTACTCCTCAAAACCAAGGAGATTCTGAGAAACTGCCAGTCTAGAAGATCCTGGGAGACATGATGACTAAATGTAATGTGGTATCCCGAATGGATTCCTGGAATAGAAAAAGAACATTAGGTTAAAAACTAAGGAAATTTGAATAAAGAATGGACTTTAGTTAATATGAATGTGTCAGTATTGGCTCATTAGTTGTGGCAAATGTACATGTTAATTTAAGACATTATCTATAATAAAACTGAATGCAGAAGATACTCTACTATACTTGCAATTTTTCTGTAAATCTAAAGATATCCTAAAGCAGAAAGTTTGTTTTTAAAAAAATTTCACTTCATCATCATAAAAGCTAAACAATAACAATGATTTGTTTTTCTGAATATAAAATCCTAAATGTATTACTATATTAAGAGAAATAAGAGGGTGAAGTACTCATTTCTTTAAAATAAACACTTAGCTAAAATTTATACTTAGAGCTTCTACCCTCTCATAACTATTCTTTTCTGTTTTATCTCTTGCATCTGCAATATTTTGTTGCTGCTATAAACTTTCTGGTATCATCCTTAAGATATTAGAGACTGATCCCTTGTCATTTGACAATTCTGTAGATGGAAGAAGAGGCAGTATTTCAAATTCTACACCTTTTCCCTAGAATGAGAAATGCTCCATGACACAACTATGCCAGAGGGAATTCACCAGAGATGAATGCTTTTAACCCGGCACAGCTTTCTATCATGTTGATCCCAGCTTTCTAACATGTTGATCAAAATAAGAGGGATAATTTCTCCCTCAAAACAGTCACGTTAACAGCTAGAATAGAATGTGTTATTGCTTGAGTTTTATTTAGAAGAAATGATATCATTTTATATACACTTGCTAGAGCTAGATATTTTCAGGAAATTTTCAAGTATCATTAAATGTGTTCATAAACCATCTTTGTCTCTTATTCAGCCTGTGAATTAGGTGATTCTGTGGCTGCCCTCTATATTATCAATCAATGTGAAATGGCAGAACATAGTGTGATAATTAAAGGTATTAGCAGTATATATGTACAGATTATTATTATATTATAATTTAGCAGACTCATTACTATCTTAAAGCCTTTAAGTAGCTTTATAAGAGGCATTTATTTCAGTAGCATGGTACTTAAACTTACATTAGCTAGTGGGAACAAAGAACATTAAGGTTTTTTTTTTTCTTAATAGGGGCCTCATCCAAATGTCCAGACCTTTGCAGAAGAGTAGGGTGTTTCAGATTAAGTCACAGAGCTATTGCCAATTATTTGGAAAGAATTTTCAGCTGAAGTGCATATGTCTATGAGACAGTATGATGCCTACAGTTAGACATATCACTAAAAATTGAATGAAATGATTTGTAAAATAGAGTAAGTCCTTAAAATAACTAGCCTTGGTGATAGTTACAATTGAAATTAGACTGTGAAATGTTAAAATATGCTTTTAATTAATTTAAATTCATATTGACTTTTACCTGAGCATGTTCAATAAAAAATGCTATAGATACGATCACTTTTAAGAATGAGAAGCTGATATGATGACTGGTTTACAACAGTGTAATAATGTGAATATTTGCATTGTATTTGGCTTTTCCTTTTCACCTCGGGGCCTTACCATCTGGTATTCCTTGTGCTTGGAACATGCAGTCAACTCTGGCTCTTTGATTACTCCTTTCCTGTTTAATCACTTCATCTGGCTAGCTCTGATTTATCCATCAGGTCTCAGATTACATGTTAATTATATGTTAGTATCTCAGAGTTGACCTTCCATTCTAAATTAGGTTACTCATTATACTTTTCATAGCATCCTGTGCTTTTCCTTCATCATTTTAATTATGATTATAATTATATACTCATTTTTTTGATATTTGTGTAATGACTTTTACCTTTACTAGACCATAATCTCCATGGCATATAACATAGTGTCTGGTGCATAATAGATGATCAAAAGGGAGCTGTAAGAATAAATGAACAAATAACTGTTATAACACTCAGATTACCAGCAGGGTTGTTACAATTTGTATCTAATCTTTATACAAAATTAGCATACTTCATACAAATGAATAGAGATAAAGAGAATAAAGTTTCTCTTCTAAGATAGAAACAGAAGGTAAGCCACAGCACTTTTAAAACAAAGAGTATTTGAGCAAGAGACTTTGTTGGTGTTACTTTTTCTTTTTTCTCAGTGTGCTTTATCTTCTGCAAAAAGAGCACACAGATAGTGCAGTTCTGAAGGCCTCCAACAACACTTGTCTGCTGTCAGCATTCTCTCGCATTCCCCTCTGCAGTTATTCCAAATTTTAATCATTTGTCTCAAGACTCCTATGCTACCTCAACCTGCCTTAATCTTAGCAGCTGACCTTGGCTCCTAACACTGAGTGAAAATGAAGACTATTAGGTGAGAAATATTTCAACTTTCTCCCTTTCATCATCCCCCCCCGACACACACACAACTCTACACCCATACCCTTTATTCTTTGCCTCTGCTCTTTCAAGAGAGATCTTCTAATTATGACTCTGATACCTCTGTTTCTTCTATGGTTTTGCCCTAAAGAATTATTCCCTCTCTTGCATTTCTTCTTTTACTTTTTTTTTAACATCTTTATTGGAGTATAATTGCTTTACAATGGTGTGTTAGTTTCTGCTTTATAACAAAGTGAATCAGTTATACATATACATATGTCCCCATATCTCTTCACTCTTGCATCTCCCTCCCTCCCACCCTCCCTATCCCACCCCTCTAGGTGGTCACAAAGCACCAAGCTGATCTCCCTGTGCTATGTGGCTGCTTACCACTACCTATCTATTTTACGTTTGCTAGTGTATATATGTCCATGCCACTCACTCACTTTGTCCCAGCTTACCCTTGCCCCTCCCTGTATCCTCAAGTCCATTCTGTAGTAGGTCTGCATCTTTATTGCTGTCTTGCCCCTAGGTTCTTCTGACCATTTTTTTTTTAGATTCCATATATATGTGTTAGCATATAGTATTTGCTTTTCTCTTTCTGACTTATTTCATTCTGTATAACAGTCTCTAGGTCCAACGACCTCACTAAAAATAACTCAGTTTCATTCCTTTTTATGGCTGACTAATATTCCATTATATATATGTGGCACATCTTCTTCATCCATTTATCTGTTGATGGACACTTCAGTTGCTTCCATGTCCTGACTATTGTAAATAGAGCTGCAGTGAACATTTTGGTACATGACTCTTTGAATTATGGTTTTCTCAGGGTATATGCCCAGTAGTGGGATTGCTGGGTCATATGGTAGTTCTATTTGTAGTTTTTTAAGGAACCTCCATACTGTTCTCCATAGTGGCTGTATCAATTTACATTCCCACCAACAGTGCAAGAAGGTTCCCTTTTCACCACACCCTCTCCAGCATTTATTGTTTGTAGATTTTTTGATCATGGCCATTCTGACCGCTGTGAGATGATATCTCATTGTAGTTTTGATTTGCATTTCTCTAATAATTAATCATGCTGAGCATTCTTTCATGTATTTGTTGGCAATCTGTATATCTTCTGTGGAGAAATGTCTATTTAGGTCTTCTGCCCACTTTTGGATTAGGTTGTTTGTTTTTTTGATATTGAGCTGCATGAGTTGCTTGTATGTTTTGGAGATTAATCCTTTGTCAGATGCTTCATTTGCAAATATTTTCTCCCATTCTGAAGGTTGTCTTTTCATCTTGTTTATGGTTTCCTTTGCTGTGCTAAAGCTTAGAAGTTTCATTAGGTCCCATTTGTTTATTTTTGTTTTTATTTCCATTTCTCTAGGAGGTGGGTCAAAAAGGATCTTGCTGTGATTTATGTCATAGAGTGTTCTGCCTATGTTTTCCTCTAAGAGTTTGATAGTGTCTGGCCTTATATTTAGGTCTTTAATCCATTTTGAGTTTATTTTTGTGTATGGTATCAGGGAGTATTCTAATTTCATTCTTTTACATGTAGCTGTCCAGTTTTCCCAGCACCGCTTATTGAAGAGGCTGTCATTTCTTCACTGTATATTCTTGCCTCCTTTATCAAAGATAAGGTGACCATAGGTGTGGGGCTTTATCCCTGGGCTTTCTATCCTGTTGCATTGATCTATATTTCTGTTTTTGTGTCAGTACAATACTGTGTTGATTACTGTAGCTTTGTAGTGTAGTGTGAAGTCAGGGAGCCTGATTCCTCCAACTCCGTTTTTCTTTCTCAAGATTGCTTTGGCTATTCGGGGTCTTTTGTGTTTCCATACAAATTGTGAAATATTTGTTCTAGTTCTGTGAAAAATGTCAGTGGTAATTTGATAGGGATTGCATTGAATCTGTAGATTGCTTTGGGTAGTATAGTCATTTTCACAATGTTGATTCTTCCAATCCAAGAACACGGTATCTCTCTCCATCTATTTGTATCGTCTTTAATTTCTTTCATCAGTGTATTATAATTTTCTGTATACAGGGCCTTTGGCTCCTAAGGAAGGTTTATTCCTAGATATTTTGTTCTTTTTGTTGCAATGGTAAATGGAAGTGTTTTCTTAATTTCACTTTCAGATTTTCATCATTAGTGTATAGGAATGCAAGAGATTTCTGTGCATTAATTTTGTATCCTGCTACTTTACCAAATTCATTCATTAGCTCTAGTAGTTTTCTGGTCGCATCTTTAGGATTCTCTATGTATAGAGTCATGTCATCTGCAAACAGTAACAGCTTTACATCTTCTTTTCCAATTTAGATTCCTTTTATTTCTTTTTCTTCTCTGCTTGCTGTGGCTAAAACTTCCAAAACTATGTTGAATAATAGTGGTGAGAGTGGGCAACCTTGACTTGTTCCTGATCTTAGTGGAAATGGTTTCAGTTTTTGATCATTGAGGACGATGTTGGCTGTGGGTTTGTCATATATGGCCTTTATTATGTTGAGGACAGTTCCCTCTAGGCCTACTTTCTGGAGGTTTTTATCATAAATTGGTGTTGAGTTTTGTTGAAAGCTTTCTCTGCATCTATTGAGCTGATCGTATGGTTTTTCTCCTTCAATTTGTTAATATGGTATATCACATTGATTGATTTGCATATATTGAAGAATTCTTGCATTCCTGTGATAAACCCCACTTGATCATAGCATATGATCCCTTTAACGTGCTGTTGGATTCCGTTTGCTAGTGTTTTGTTGAGGATTTTTGCATCTGTGTTCATCAGTGATATTGGCCTGTAGTTTTCTTCCTTTGTGACCTCTTTGGTTTTGGTATCAGAGTGATGGTGGCCTTGCAGAATGAGTTTGGGAGTGTTCCTCTCTCTGCCAAATTTTGGAAGAGTTTGAGAAGGATAGGTGTTAGCTCTTCTCTATGTTTGATAGATTTGCCTGTGAAGCCATTTGGTCCTGAGCTTTTGTTTGTTGGAAGATTGTTAATCACAGTTTCAATTTCAGTGCTTGTGATTGGTCTGCTTATATTGTCTATTTCTTCCTGGTTCAGTCTCAGAAGGTTGTGTTTTTCAAAGAATTTGTCCATTTCTTCCAGGTTGTCCATTTTATTGGCATATAGCTGCTTGTAGTAATCTCTTGTGATCCTTTGTATTTCTGCAGTGTCAGTTTTTACTTCTCCTTTTTCATTTCTAATTCTATTGATTTGAGTCGACTCCCTTTTTTTCTTGATAAGTCTGGCAGATGGTTTATCAATTTTATCTTCTCAAAGAACCAGCTTTTAATTTTATTGATCTTTGCTATTGTTTTCTTCATTTCTTTTTCAATTATTTCTGATCTGATCTTTATGATTCCTTTCCTTCTGCTAACTCGGGGGTTTTTTTTGTTCTTCTTTCTCTAATTACTTTAGGTGTAAGGTTAGGTTGTTTATTTGAGATGTTTCTTGTTCCTTAAGGTAGGATTGTATTGCTATAAACTTCCCTCTTAGAACTGCTTTTGCTGCATCCCATAGGTTTTTGGTCACCGTGTTTTCATTGTCATTTGTTTCTAGATATTTTTTGATTTCCTCTTTGATTTCTTCAGTGACATCTTCGTTGTTAAGTAGTGTGTTGTTTAGACTCTATGTGTTTGAATTTCTTACAGATTTTTCCTGTAATTGATATCTAGTCTCATAGCATTGTGGTCAGAAAAGATACTTGATATGATTTCAATTTTCCTAAATTTACCAAGGCTTGACTTGTGACCCAAGATATGATCTATCCTGGAGAATGTTCCATGAAGACTTGAGAAGAATGTGTATTCTGTTGTTTTTTTATGGAACGTCCTATAAATATCAATTAAGTCCATCTTGTTTAATGTATCTTTTAAAGATTGTGTTCCTTATTTATTTTCATTTTTGATGAGTTGTCCATTGGTGAAAGGGGGGTGTTAAAGTCCCCTGCTATGATTGTGTTACTGTCAATTTCCTCTTTTATGGCTGTTAGCATCTGCCTTATATATTGAGGTGCTCCTATGTTGGCTGCATAAATATTTACAATTGTTATATCTTCTTCTTGGACTGATCCCTTGATCTTTATGTAGTGTCCTTCTTTGTCTCTTGCAATAGTCTTTGTTTTAAAGTCTATTTTGTCTGATATGAGAATTGCTACTCCAGCTTTCTTTTGATTTCCATTTGCATGGAATATCTTTTTCCATCCCCTCACTTTCAGTCTGTATGTGTCCCTAGGTCTGAAGTGGGTCTCTTGTAGACAGCATATATATGGGTCTTGTTTTTGTATCCATTCAGGCAGTCTATGTCTTTTTGGTGGAGCATTTAATCCATTTACATTTAAGGTAATTATCAATATGTATGTTCCTATTCCCATTTTCTCAATTGTTTTTGGTTTATTATTGTAGGTCTTTTCCTTCTCTTGTGTTTCCTGCCTAGAGAAGTTTTTTTAGCATTTGTTGTAAAGCTGGTTTGGTGGTGCTGAATTCTCTTAGCTTTTGTTTGTCTGTAAAGGTTTTAATTTCTCTGTTGAATCTGAATGAGATCCTTGCTGGGTAGAGTAATCTTGCTTGTAGATTTTTCTCCTTCATCACTTTAAATATATCCAGCCACTCCCTTCTGGCTTGCAGAATTTATGCTGAAGGATCAGCTTTTAACTTTATGGGGATTCCCTTGTGTGTTATTTGTTGTTTTTCCCTTGCTGCTTTTAATATTTGTTCTTTGTATTTAATTTTTGATACTTTGGTTAATATGTGTCTTGGCGTATCTCTCCTTGGATTTATCCTCTATGGGACTCTGTGTGTTTCCTGGACTTGATTTACTATTTCCTTTCCCATATTAGGGAAGTTTTCAATTATAATCTCTTCAAATATTTTCTCAGTCCCTTTCTTTTTCTCTTCTTCTTCTGGGACCCCTATAATTCGAATGTTGGTGCATTTAATATTGTCCCAGAAGTCTCTGAGACTGTCCTCAATTCTTTTCTTTCATTTTTCTTTATTCTGCTTTGCAGTAGTGCTTTCCTCTATTTTATCTTCCAGGTCACTTATCCCTTCTTCTGCCTCAGTTATTCTGCTATTGATCCCTTCTAGAGAACTTTTAATTCCATATATTGTGTTGTTCATCACTGTTTGTTTGCTCTTTAGTTCTTCTAGGTCCTTGTTAAACTTTTCTTGTATTTTCTCCATTCTATTTCCAAGATTTTGGATCATCTTTACTATCATTACTCTGAATTGGTTTTCAGGTATACTGCCTATTTCCTCTTCATTTGTTAGGTCTGGTGGGTTTTTGCCTTGCTCCTTCATCTGCTGTGTGTTTCTTTGTCTTCTCATTTTGCTTAACTTACTGTGTTTGAGGTCTCCTTTTCGCAGGCTGCATGTTCATAGTTCTCGTTGTTTTTGGTGCCTGTCCCCAGTGGCTAAGGTTGGTTCAGTAGGTTGTGTAGAGTTCCTGGTGGAGCGGACTAGTGCCTGTGTTCTGGTGGATGAGGCTGGATCTTGTCTTTCTAGTGGGCAGGTCCACTTCTGGTGGTGTGTTTTGGGGTGTCTGTGGCCTTACTATGATTTCAGGCACCCTCTCTGCTAATGGATGGGTTTTTGTTCCTGTCTTGCTAGTTGTTTGGCATAGCATTTCCAGCACTGTAGCTTGCTGGTCTTTGGGTGAAGCTGGGTCTTGGTGTTGAGATGGAGATCTCTGGGAGATTTTCACCTTTTGATATTTCGTGGAGCTGGGAGGTCTTTTCTGGACCAGTGTCCTGAACTTGGCTCTCCCACCTCAGTGGCACAGCCCTGACACCTGGCTGGAGCACCAAGAGCCTGTCCTCCACATGGCTCAGAATAAAAGGGAGAAAGAAAAGAAAGAAAGAAGATAAAATAAAATAAAGTAAAATAAAATTTAAAGGTTATTAAAATAAAAGTTAAAAAGTAATTATTAAGAAAACAATTTTTTAAGTAATAATTTAAAAAATGGACAGACAGAACCCTAGGACAAATGGTAAAAGCAATGCTGTACAGACAAAATCACACAGAGCAGCATTCACATACACACTCACAAATAGAGAAAACGGAAAAAAAAAATATATATATCTTTGCTCCCAAAGTCCACCTCCTTAATTTGGGATGATTTGTTGTCTATTCAGGTATTCCACAGATGCAGGGTACATCAAGTTGATTGTGGAGCTTTAATCCGCTGCTCCTGAGGCTGCTGGGAGAAATTTCCCTTTCTCTTCTTTGTTCGCACAGCTCCCAGTGTTCAGCTTTGGATTTGGATCCACTTCTGTGTGTAGGTCACCTGAGGGCATCTGTTCTTCACTCAGACAGGCCGGGCTTAAAGGAGCCGCTGATTCGGGGTCTCTGTCTCTGTCAGGCCGTGGGGGAAGGAGGGGTACAGATGCGGGGCGAGCCTGCGGCAGCAGAGGCCAGCATGACGTTGCACCAGCCTGAGGCACGCCGTGCGTTCTCCCGGGAAGTTGTCCCTGGATCACGGGACCATGGCAGTGGCGGGCTGCACAGGCTCCTGGGAGGGGAGGTGTGGAGAGTGACCTGTGCTCACACCCAGGCTTCTTGGTGGCGGCAGCAGCAGCCTTAGTGTCTCATGCCCGTCTCTGAGGTCTGCACTGATAGCCGCGTCTCGCGCCCGTCTCTGGAGCTCCTGTAAGCGGCGCTCTTAATCCCCTCTCCTCGTTCACCAGGAAACAAAGAGGCAAGAAAAAGTCTCTTGTCTCTTCGGCTGCTCCAGACCTTTTCCCGGACTCCCTCCTGGCTAGCCGTGGTGCACTAACCCCCTGCAGGCTGTGTTCACGCCGCCAACCCCAGTCCTCTCCCTGCACTCCGACCGAAGCCCAAGCCTCAGCTCCCAGCCCCGCCTGCCCTGGCGGGTGAGCAGACAAGCCTCTCAGGCTGGTGAGTGCCGGTCGGCACCAATCCTCTGTGAGGGAATCTCTCCGCTTTGCCCTCCGCACCCCTGTGGCTGCACTCTCCTCCGTGGCTCTGAAGCTTCCCCCCTCCGCCACCCGCAGTCTCTGCCCACGAAAGGGCTTCCTAATGTGTGGAAACCTTTCCTCCTTCACAGCTCCCTCCCACTGGTGCAGGTCCCGTCCCTATTCTTTTGTGTGTGTTTTTTCTTTTTCTTTTTTTTTTTTTTTGCCCTACCCAGGTACGTGGGGAGTTTCTTGCCTTTTGGGTGGTCTGCCGTCTTCTGCCAGCGTTCAGTAGGTGTTCTGTAGGAGTTGTTCCACCTGTAGATGTACTTCTGGTGTATCTGTGGGGAGGAAGGTGATCTCCATGTCTTACTCTTCCACCATCTTGAAGCTCCTCCCTCTTTCCTGTCTTCTTAAAAGTCTTTCTATTTTACCTTGTCACCCTCTGAACATGTTCAAGTTTCTTCTTTGATAAAAACAAACAACAGTAAAAAATCATTTTTTTAAAATTCTTCATCCCTCATTATAGTTGCCCTCTTATCACTTTACTTTCCTTCTCAAGTGAGTCTATGTACCCTATGTCCCTACTTTCTCACCTCCCATTTAGTCTTTAACCCACTGTCATCTGGCTTCTGCCCTAATTAATTGAAATTGCATTAGCAATGGTTACTAATGATTTCTTTATAGCCAAATATAATAGACATTTTCAGATTTTATCTTACTTGACCTATCTGTTGCATTTAATATTGTTGTCCATAACACCTTTTATTCTGGACTTTTTTTTTTTTTTTTTTTGCAGTACGCAGGCTTCTCACTGTTGTGGCCTCTCCCGCCACGGAGCACAGGCTCTGGACATGCAGGCTCAGTGGCCATGGCTCACGGGCCCAGCCGCTCCGTGGCATGTGGGGTCTTCCCGGACTGGGGCACGAACCTGTGTCCCCTGCATCGGCAGGCGGACTCTCAACCACTGCACCACCAGGGAAGCCCTATTCTGGATTTTTTAAAGTTAAAGATAATACCTGCTCATTGTAAAAAATATAAATAGTATAGGGAAACTTACAAAAGGAAATAATGCCTCTCCACATGCAGAGATAACAAATGTTTACATTTGGTGAACTTTTCACTCAACAGTATGTTGTGGATGTAGTATTCCATTGTATACGTATACTATAATTGATATAACTTGTTTTTTATTGATGGATATTTAGGATTTTTCCTCAAATTTTAATGTTTAAAAGTTGCTCACATGAAATTCATGACCATAGTCCTTTGAGGATTATTGCCCTCACCTTGAAACTTTACTCTCCCCACTGTGTTTCTGTGACTCTAACTTTATTTTCTGATACTGGTCTAGCTCTTACCACTCTGGCTAATTTTCTGAAGCTTTACTTTCTCTGCCAGCCCCTTGTGTGTTGTTATTAAATTGGATCCAGTGCTCAAACCTTTTTTCATTTGAAATCTTCCCCAAGGTGATTTAATTTTCTCTCATGACTTTAGCCATCACTCAGTGACTGCCAATCCTATATCTCTAACTCAGGTCACATTCCAGAGTGCTAACACCCATACATCCAATTTCCTACATGTGGATTCACTCACATATTTCAAACTTTATGAATCCAATACTAAGCCCAGACCTTTTCTCAAAGTCTATGCCGTTTCCTATATTACCCAGTCACTGGCATTGCCTTGTATCTTGTCTCACAAGCCAGAACTTTAGCCTAGATTCCTTTATCTTCCTCACCCTTTGTATCTCACTGATCGTTAATTTTAGTAGCATCTCCTAAACATGTCTCTTGTATTTCCCCCTCTTTTCATTCATTATACCACTATTTTTAGTTCAGACTCATTTTATATCTGTATGAATACTTGAATGAATCTCATTGTCTTCAGCTGGTAAGAAATTGTCTCTTAAGCACTCAAGTGTGACCAAATCACTCTCTGGCTTAAAATAGTCCACACCTCCCCATTAGCTTCACTGTAAGTCCCATAGAATAAATCCCAACCTCAGCATCGCATCCAAATCCTTTGTGAATTGGTCTTTGCCTCTCTTTCTAGATGATGTCAGGACTAGGTCTCAAGGAACTGTAATTAGAATGGATTATGCTATTCTAAGTGTGCAGTAGCAGAAACAACCAGCAAGTTGAATATTAAATAAAGTCATTAAGGGCTTTTGATGATCAAGTCTGGGAAACAATGATATTTGACAACCTTTAGGGTAGCAGTAAGAATGAAAATGACAAAAATACCTAAGAGGAGCTGGGCAGAACTGAAGAGGAAGGAGAATAAGATAACACAACAAATCAAACCCAAGAAACTATTACCAAGAGTCACCGTAAAATCTGTGGCGTTGAGCTTATGATGAGTAGGTATGTTAGGGTGACTTAAAGGGTCAAAGTCAAGATGGAGACTGACAGAAAAATCTGTGATATGTCTGATTATCTTTCTCTTCAGACTTTGCTAGCTTCCTAACAAGTATAGGACAAAATCCAAGATGTTAAAATAACCTAAGAAAGGCTCTAGGATCAGGCTATTTACTTCCTATGCAGCCTTACCTCCTGCTGCTACCCTCTTGCACTTTAGGCTCCATCAACACTAAATACATGGTGCTCTTTCAGATTTCTCTGTTTTTTCACATATTGTTTCTTCTGCCTGGAGAATGTCTGTCATTTCCTCATTTCCCAGGTGAACTCCTATTTATCCTTCAAAATCCTATACTGACATCACCAACTACAGGAGGCTTCTGTGAATGCCCCTCTCTCACAGAGTTACCCCTGCATCAATCCATTCATTAGTTTGTTTATTATTGAGCAAATATTTATTGAGTACTTAGTGTGGGCCTGATGCCATGTTAGGTACTGGGAACACCATGGTGATAAGACAGATCAAACATGACCTTTACCCTTCTTAGCCTTATATTTAGCAATGAATACACACATGCATACACACACACACACACAAACACAGACATCCAAATAGTCAAATAAAAAAAATAATCCTCAATTTTCTAAGTGCTACGAATAAAAGAAACAAGGAACTGTGATGCAGAATAATGACTATAAGGGATAGATACAGAGGCAACATAATATAAGGTTGAGCCATGTGAAATTACTGGTATTTGACTTTTTTTCTGTATAATTGGTGATTTTATATAGTTCCACCTAATAATTTCCTTTCTGAGGAATTGACCTCTAAACTGAGGCATGAAGATGAGGTGGAACTGGCCATGGTGGCTAAGCTTGGAGCTTAACATGTTCCAGAAACCAAGAGAAGATTGGAAAAGATAGAATTAAGAAAAGAAGTGAATAACTCTCAATGAAGTGTAAGAGCGATAAGCAAGACAGATCATGCAGGATCTTTATAGGAGTGTGGATCTAATTCTCATTAAAATGTAAAGCCATTGGAGTATTTTAAGATCCTTCTGATTTCAGTGTGGGACTGGAATGGAAGAGAGTAAGAGTAAATATAGGGCTGTCAATTAAGAGGTTGAGGGACTTCTCTGGTGGCTCAGTGGTTAAGAATCCGCCTGCCAATGCAGGGGACACAGGTTCGATCCCTGGTCCGGGAAGATCCCACATGCCGCAGAGCAACTAAGCCCATGCACCACAACTACTGAGCCTGCGCTCTAGAGCCCGCAAGCCACAACTACTGAAGCCCACACACATAGAGCCTATGCTGTGCAAGAAGAGAAGCCACCGCAATGAGAAGCCCGCACACTGCAGCGATGAGTAGCCCTCACTCTCTGCAACTAGAGAAAGCCTGCGCACAGCAACGAAGACCCAACACAGCCATAAATAAATAAATAAATAAATAAATAAGAGGTTGATATAAGGAGGCAATATAATGTTGTGTTAGGTGTGCAGGGTTTGGCGACAGGCTGCCTTGATTTAAATCCTGGTTTTGCCATTTGCCATTTTTTATGTTACTTTATGCAAGTACTCATTACTCAAATTCTCTAAGCCTCAGTTTCTTCATCTGTGTAACAGGGATAATAATAGGATCAACTTCGTAGGGTTAGTCTGGAGGCTGAACGAGATAATCCACTGCACAACACTAAGCAGTCCCTGGCACATAATAAACAATAGATACTAGAGATTAATAGTCCAAATGAAAAATGACAGTACCTGGACTATGTTGATGACAATATATTTGGAGAAAAGTGAATGGACATGAGACGTATTGTTGTGGGGGTTTAAACAGCAGGATTTAGTATGAATTGGATGTGATAATTGAGGGAGAAGGATTTTTCAGGTATGACTCCTAGGTTTCTATCAAAGAGTAGAGTGGATTGTGCTGCACTCTACTAAAATGGAGAAGGTCTGCCTGGTATAGAATTTAGCTATAGAAATTCCTCTCTCTCTTTATACCATATAAGGCAGAAAGAAAGAAAAAAAAAGGTAATTATCATACAATATAAAAGGAAATAGTTATTAAAAAAATTTAGATAACAGAACCTTACATGAGATATAAAAAACACTTTATGTTATATTCATACCACAACATCTAAAACATGCAAAAATCTTGTGTGTATATTCTTTTTTCTCAAGGTCTAAGATTTTGGAAATTTTTCTACTGTACTATGTGATAGACAGTGACCAATTAAACTTATGTGCTTACTTTGTCTTATATTAAAGGTGTTTTGTAATCATTCCATCTGCTTCTCTCACAGAATGGAGCCCACTTGGTATACTAGCAGATGAAGAATTTAAGGAGGATGTCTATCTTTATTCTCTTTAGCAACTGAGAGTCGGCTCTGGGAACCATCAGGCACCATGGGGAAGCGGGACAATCGGGTGGCCTATATGAATCCTATAGCAATGGCCAGATGGAGGGGCCCATCTCAATCTGCAGGCCCCACAATACAAGATTATCTGAATCGACCAAGGCCCACCTGGGAAGAAGTGAAGAAACAATTAGAAAATAAAAAGAAAGGCTCCAAGGCATTAGCTGAATTTGAAGAAAAAATGAATGAGAATTGGAAGAAGGAACTAGAAAAAAGCAGAGAGAAATTATTAAGTGGAAATGAGAGCTCATCCAAAAAAAGAGAAAGAAAGAAAAAGAAAAAGAAGAAATCTTGTCAGTCTTCATCTTCTTCTACATCAAGCTCTGATTCTTCAAGCAGTTCTTCAGATTCTGAGGATGAGGAAAAGAAACAAGGAAAAAAGAGAAAGAAAAAGAAGAACCGTTCATACAAATCATCAGAAAGCTGTACATGTGAATCTGAATCAGAGAGCAAAGAATCTGTAAAAAAGAAAAAGAAATCAAAGGATGAAACAGGCAAAGAAAAGTATATTAGAAGTCTCAGCAAAAAAAGAAAGAAGACTTGTCCTGAGGGTAAACCTTTATCATCAGAGTCCTCATCAGAATCAGATTATGAAGAGGAGGTACAAGCAAAAAAGAAGAGAAGACGTGAAGAGCGAGAAAAAGCAATGGAAAAAGCAAAGAAGAAGAAGAAGAAACAGCACAAAAAACATAGTAAGAAGAAGAAAAAGAAGTCAGGTTCAAGTCACAAGTCCGGATAATATCAAGAAAAAAAGCAAGATTTCCCTATTGAAAAAAGCAAGGTGTAAAGGAAATTCAGCTGTGAATGTTAGGGCATATTTACCAAAATGCATGAGTTTCCCTGTGTTAGTAGAATTATTCCTGGACTTTGAGTTGCCAGTCAAATGCTACTGTGCCAGAAAGGGCCATAATTGTTGCCTGCAGCTTAAATGTAGGATTTTGGGTTTTTTTGTGTGTTCTTCCCTCCACTGGCTAATTCTTCTGAGAGCAAAACCGTGTTGTTATACTAGTGGTTAAAATGTTTGGAATTAAAGTAAAATGTTTTAGATGGTAAATAATTTTGACCAAACAGTGGATCTAATGTTAAAAGTATCGAATTTGGCTACATCTTTAAAATATAATCAGAAATATCCAGGTGACAATAGCTGACATTTTTGAAGCATGGACTTAACATTGTCTCAAAATACTTCCTTTTGAAGATGAAAAGTTTAGTTTAGTTTTCTTTTCTCCTTAATGAAATTTTGTTTACATGGGGAAAGGGTTTGTGGGGGAAAAAGAGTTTGCTCTCACTTTGGCGAGCTGAATAGTGTGCCTTTGATCCTTACACATCCTATTTTTGCCAGTGCAGCAGCCATTCTTTTATTACTTAGTAATGTATGCTGTTTCACATGAACAAGAAAGACAGCAATTTACAGTATATGTAAGGCCCCAGTTTTATGAAATTTACCTCCATTTTGACAGTACTGAATAGTATTTAGTGTTAGAGTGTTACACGATTTGAATTAACTTTGATACCCTTTGGAGGGGAATAATTTTAAATAGACCCTGGTATTTTTTGATTAATAAAGATTCTGAAATATTTTGCATGCTATATACTATTAAGTTTTGATTATCCAGAGATATTCTATATAACCAGTAATTCTTTTTTATATGATTTATGCTTAGGATACAAGTTTCAAGTTTGTAATTTCTTAATCTTACTATCTTAATTTCATGACTGTGTTTAATTGCACACTTGCCAAAATATTTAGCATGTAAAAAGAAGGTTTTTAAAAAATATTTAATGCCTTCATATTGAAGCTGGTTTACTGTAAGCAAGTTGAGTGCCAGACCTTTAGTACGCTGTATGTCTTGTTACATAAAACTACTGCCAAAATCTTAGCAACTATGCTGTTTAAAAATTTCTTGTCTTAAGCATTAATATTGAATTAAAATAGGAGTTAAATTTAGGAGATTATAATCTTTCTGTTTCACATTTTACTAACATTTGGAGTTCGTTGCCTTGTGTTTGTTGTTGAATCACATTTGCCACTATGCTGAAATAAGTTGAAATTTATTTTTACTCTACATTTTTTATATCAGAGTAATATGAATTATAAATTGATGTCTAACAAAAGCACCTGTTACAGAGGATGTGCTAATTGTAATGTCATATGTACAAAGTATTTTAGCATGAGGAGAGAATAAATAGCTATTTTTTTAAATAGCTGATTTCATGTCAGCTCCCTTGAATCACAAGTAAAATTATTATAAAGATAGAAAACATCTGGTAGATAAATAACATACTGGGTCCCCAAATTTTTGCAGTGCATACCCCGGAATCTCTCAGTAACATTCTTGGACCATTATAAATGTAATGCCTTGTTAGGTCACATTGAAGCTTCATAACTTTAGCTGTTTCCTAAAATATATGTCTATATGCTGATAAAAACTATTGCGTTTAAGAGATATTTTCTATCCATATAGAGTTTTTCAAAAATTGTTTTTCATTAAAATATGAAAAAAAAGCTTATATTATTTGTAGAATGTGGCAAAGACATTAACAGCTATCAAATATCTATGTGCCCCCATTCACTTCCCAGCCCCTTGTAGTTAGGCAATGCCATTACTTCTAGCAGAGGGATTACAGAGAGATTGTAAACAGAAGTGATGTGTCGTTTCAATACTGGAGCAGTAAAAAGTCCTGCGTGACCCTCCAGCTCTCTTTACCTGCCATGAGGACCTGAAAGCAGTGTCCTCCAAATAGTGTACCTACAAGATGGATGCAACCTGTATCTCTAAGTCGCTATTTGTAAGGGACCTGCCCTGGAGAGCTGATGCACTTACAGTGAATGTTCTGAGTGTGAGAAATAAACTGTTATGTGTTAAGCTACTGAGATTTTGGGTCTTTTTTATTACCACAGCAATCACCTATCCTACTCTAAATAGTAACATAGAACTCTAGAATGTCTGTTTCATTATTTACATAAAATAATTCACATATTTTCTATCACATCTTTGTGTAGTCGGCAGAATGATTCAGAGGTGATCACTTATGCCATAGCAGAAGTAAATGTTATTTAATAAAATAACATTGGTTTTTATGTAATGACTGAAGAAGAGGGTGGTCTAGCATGTTTCATACTTATCAGCAATGCTGACTGTCTAGGAAGTAAAATTACTTCATTATTCCTCTGATTATGGCCAAAACAATCTTCCAGTAAAGGTTTTAGGAAGGCAATTTTAAAAGCACTCATGGGAACTCAATAAAGAACAGGGATGCTATTCTTTAGATGTAAGTATAGACGATGGTAGAGAAAAGTGATATGGAAATATGTAAAGGACAATAGACTAAGTAGATATAGGTGAACATTTAATATGTAGCCTCCAGACTGAAAGCAAAATAACTTATCCTTTATGTGAAAAGCACTAAAGTTGTTATTAGTGATGTGCTTTATGTGATTCATAAGAATAGCTTTAGCCATAATATTCAACTAACTGTGGGAAGGGAAGCAGTGGGAAAGTCAATAAGAAAGTAGACAGGAGAGGGGGAAAATCGGTACAATCTAGATTAGGAATGTAATTGCAAGCACAAAAAGAAGAGTTTGAAAGATCTCAGGCTGAAAATAAAGGATTAGATTGGAGATAAGGAGAATGACTAGAATTGGGGGTTCTGGTTTTATATCTTGTGATAGTTTCTTTGTCTATTATAAATTTATTTTGAGAAAGTTTCACCTTTGACATTGTGATTCTGTAGTCATTTTCTGTTTGACCATATTTATTTTACCAAAAAAATAAGTATTTAATTTGTGATATAGGTTTGAAGCTACTTCATGACTCATGAAAATTGTAGTCAAATATTCAAACATACCCATGTACTTTAGAGCTGCAAGTAAGATGTGTTCTTTCTAGTCCTTCCTGAGCCGCAAATAAGATGTGTTCTTTCTTCAGGTGACTCTATCACTTTTATTTGACTCTTTCATGACACACCTCAATCTACCTTGTATTATGTATTTTGTGTATCTATAGACTCAAGTTGTTAAGAGCGCTGGCTCTTGGCTAAGCACTACGTTAAGATTCTCACCCTGCCGTTTCTTGATGTGTGACCCTATGTAAGTTAATTCACCTTTTATGTGTCTGTTTCCTCAGGTAAAAATCAGAAAAATAACAGTATCTATCTCTATGGTTGCTATGAGAATAAAACAAAATAACATTTAAAGCATTTAACACAGTTCTTGGAACATAGCAAATACTCAGTGAATGCTAACCCTTCTTTTCCCTCCTCTTCCTATCATCATCATCATCATCATCATCATCATTATTATATCATCATTTCCCTTTCTGCACTGTAACCTCCTGAAAGGTAAAGGCGGTTTCATCTTTTATCTCTTGCAATGATGGTACACAGCATTTTGCACATGATAGGTGCCTTGTGATTTTCATTAAATTGAATTACTTGGTCAGGCCCTTGGAAAAAAGAGAATCTGAATAAATCCAATGTACCAATGCTATGTATAAGCTCCTTGACTCACTTTTTAAACAGTTTATTGAGATATAATTCACATGCCATACAGCTCATGTTTTAAAAATATGTGGTTCGGTTTTTTTAGTATACTCACAGATATATGTAAGTGTAACCACAATCAATGTTAGGACATTTTAATCACCTCAAAAAAGAAACTCCGTATCTTATCCTCCCCACCACCCCCCAGCCTCCACATACTTTCTGTCTCTATAGATTTTATATAAACGGAATTACACAATATGTGGTCTTTTGTGGCCGACTTCTTTAACTTAGCATAACACTTTCAAGGTTCATGTGTTTTGTAATATGTATCAAGGACATTTATACCAAGATAAAATGAAAGAAAATCTAGTGCATCTTACCAAATTTCTGCTAGAACCAGAAGAAACACCACTTTCCATACATAGATATGCTGGGCATCATTAATATGACTTGCACTTCTTTCTTTTTTTCTTTTTTATTCTTTTCCATTATGGCTTATCATAGGACATTGAATATAGTTCTCTGTGTTATACAGTAGGACCTTGTTGTTTATCCATTCTTTATATAAAAGCTTACATCTTCTAACCCCAACCTCCCACTCCATCTCTCCCCCAGCCCCCTCCCCCTTGGCAACCACAAGTCTGTTCTCTATGTCTGTGATTCTGTTTCTGTTTCATAGATGGGTTCGTTTGTATCATACTTTAGATTCCACATATAAGTGATATCATATGATATGTGCCTTTCTCTTTCTGACTTACTTCACTTGGTGTGATAATCTCCAGGTCCATCCATGTTGCTGCAAATGGCATTATTTCATTCTTTTTTTATGGCTGAGTAATATTCCATGTATATATGTACCACATCTTTATCCATTCTTCTGTCGATGGACATTTAGGTTGTTTCCATGTCTTGGCTATTGTGAATAGTGATGATTTGCACTTCTTTAAAATCCTGATTATACAGCAAGCTACTTGAGGGATTGTATTTTCCAGATGTAAAAATGTTCAAGTAAGTATTCATAAGAAGAAATTGGATCAATTTTTATGATGGAGGCTGATAATATTGACACAACACAAGTATGATTTTGTGCTCAGAAACTTGCCAAGAGAATAACTGTTTTAAGGATAGCTTGGATATGCTAATATTCCCTCCAATAAGCTATTATGAATGGTATAATTCAGAACTCTATATATGGTATTTTCAGATGTCTTTTCTCAGAAGCTGTTTACAAAAATTAATAATATTGCCATGATAAATCATCTTATTGCTAGTTAGTTTTAACATCTTGTTTCCCATGTGGAGAAAATAAACCTTTTATTTTTTCCTTGAATTTAAGCTGAAATAAAGTTTATAGAATTATTTTATATGCTGAAAAATGATCACCCATTTTGCTATCTTACTGAGAACTCAAAATGCTATAGCTCTATGGAAACTAATGAAATATAAATAGAAACTAACTTATTAACCATTAAAATAACCAATTTGTATCACTTAAAAATGGTTATATTATCAAATATTTGTATGAACTTTATTTTTCAAAAAAATCTTGATCAAATGTTTTTAGCAATAATACTATCTAAGAATGAATGGTTAAAATATGATCTTGTAAAATCCAGGTTATTCTCCACACAAGAAGAAAAACCTGGGTGGTTTGAGAGTCTCTGCATTTGGTTTGTACATCCTGCTCTGTGACAGGCCTGCCGACTATGAGGTTAGTATTCCCACAATTCAGGCTATTCCCTGATGTTTTTAGACTCTGTGGAATTACATCAAAGAGCTTCAGATAATAATGCTGACAACTCAGGAAAGCATTCATTCATTCATTTATTATTTTACTTATGGAGTCTGACTATACGTAGTACTTTCATGAAAAGCCTGTTTCACAGAAATAATTAAAGGATATCTTCAAAAACCTTTAGTTGATAATAAAAATTAAAGATTTTGAATAAATAAAGGTTTTGAACCCTGTTCCCCATCTTGTTTCCTTTGATAGCATTGTATCAACCTCTTAACAGGATTCAAATACATAGTGTGGCCAAAGGACCCCCCCCACCCCACATTCTTTGAAAGACTACTGTAGACAATAAAGTCTCCCACCAAGGGAACTTGATTAACTCCTCCCCAACCTCATGGCAGGATTGTTGTTGCTTATGTTTAAAATAAGTACTTACGTACTTCTTTGTTTCTGGACTTGAAAACCCCTTTTCATATTAGTATTTCTAAGTCTTTTCTATACACAGACAATTGCAGCTGTCTGTTGATAGCCATGAGACTACCTTCCTCCCATCCCAGTTCAGAACCTAGGCCAGACCTCAACTGCCAATCATTTTACCTAAGCATAGTTATTATATAGTTGACATTAAATGCTATGAAACGGGGGCTTGGTATAAGTTATTTGGTTTGGATTAGTCCATGTTGCAGCTTTTATCATAGACTTTATTTGCAAATTTAGGTGCAAAAACTTAATGCCAAATTTAGAGGAGTACAGTGTGGAGATTAAGTGTGCAGGCCTTGGAGATAGACTGCTTCACAGAAGCCCTACAATTAAGTGAATTAATCCATGGAAATATTTAGGCTTTCAAACTCTCCAGCTTTTCAACCACTCCTATCATTTCCATTTCAAAAGCAAAAGATATCCCTTTGCATCCCAATATAGTACTCTGCTGCACCCCAAGTCTTAATACTCCCTTGCCTCACATGTGTGTGTATATATCTACATCAATACATCACCAAAGTGCAAATAGTAAAATAAATTCCCTGTAGTTTTTAAGATCTCATTTTTTCCTGTCTTCTCTTCATGAAACAGATTGTCTTCTTTCACAGACGTAATTGTCTTTCTGTCTTTAGTGCCCCCAAACAAAATAATTTATTTTGTTATCAGCATATCTCACTTTCAACCCATCTACCCCACATTTTAATCTTTATTCAATTAGTTTACCTAAAACTCTTTTAAAAGATGTATCCTATTTATTTCTTATACCAAACTTCACAAGATTAATTTATCTAGATCTTCTTCAGATATAATCCACAGGAAGATGTTTTGCTTTGTTATAGCCTCTTTACTCAGATAAAGATTTTACCAATACAACAAACAATAGAAAGTAAAGAACCATATGTTTTAATACCATTACATCCATCACAAACGAACAGGAGGGAAACCAGTGAATAAAATCCATGACCTAGTATAACTCAAAACAATCTCAACAATATGTCAGTACGTAAAACAAGATAAAATAGAAAAATAAATAACAACCCGCCAAATTTGAAACTTTAAAAAGACATAGTTTTGCCATTAAGCAGTCACTTAATGACTGCTTGAGCCTCATGGCCATATATTTCTAGGCATAACGAAGAATCCCATATGAATAATTTCTATAAGCCCAATAGTCCTTTGTAATATTACATAAATCTTTAACAATCAAATTCTAAAAGACAATTGCAATTAAGTAACAGGACAAAAAATGATTGCCCCCAAAATATATATCCATGTATATACATAAAAATTTTAGAAACTGCCTATAGATATCTGGCACATACCCACCCAGCCATAAATTGTAGGTTGTACCAAGATCACTGCCTAGGGGATTGTATCAGAGATTCAATCATTTAACAGAATGCACACACAAATTAGGATAATTTAAAAGGGTTTATTTATAAAAAGGTTTTTTACAAGGGTGTTGGCAGAATGTAGGAGAACCATATGAGATAGTGCAGTAACCTGGGGCTAGTAATAATGAGCTGTTACAACTTATAGACCTGAAGAGGTAAAAGTTGTGTATAGAAGACCCCCTTGAGTTGAGCATGGTCACAGTCAGCCTGAGCTGACATTTCAGAGAACAAGTACCATGATCTCACTTCTCTCTTTCTTTCTGATCTACTGTCTTTGTTCCCCATTAGCTGTACTCGACTGTAAATCAGAAGTCATGGGATCTCGTCAATATAGTCCAACATAAGTCAGCCTCCTGGGGGTTGAAAAAGGGTGGAGAGAACAGCTGCGGGGGCAAATGAAAGATAACCAGCACTGTACACTCCTTTTGCACCTCAGCATCCGTTCTTGACCTTCATCTGAGTAAAAATTTCATGTCTCCACCCAGTGGGTTGCATGAAGTCACACAAGCTACCATATCATTGCAGGGTGATGTCATTTTGATCATACTCCATGTAAAATATTAGCCACTACTGAGAATATTCATTAAAACAGTGGTGGAGTGTAGGGGAGAAGATAAAAGAACAAAAAACAGTGCTGTATTTTTCTCCTCTGTGACTATTCATGAGGCTATATTGGTAACCACAGCTGCCTTTCCTTTCCCATTCTCTGCTCCCCTTACCCTCTGTCAGCACCTGGATGAATGGGGTTCGTCACCTGGTTGGGTGTAACAGACCTTCATTCCTGAAGGATCTGAGTCCTGTGGTCCTGACTTTGTTGGGCTGTTGCAGTTTTCAGTTGATGAGGACAGTTGACAGTTGTGCCTCTTGTTACTCCCTTGCCCAGCTGTCAAGCCTCTAGATTCCAAACATAATCCTCTTTGTCCCATTGTGTAGCAACAACTCAATTTCCCCCTAAAATTAGAATCAATTACCTAATTCAATACAGTGAGTCCCTTCTTTGCATATTGGTTTAGGGGCATGAAGAGCTAAAAAAAAAAGCCCATGAAGTAGTGCCAGCTTCCCACCCATCAGACCCATGACATTGTTTCTTGATGAAAATATTCCTCCCTTATACACTAGGATTTCCAAACCCACCAAGCCCAAGATTGTGGGAATGGAAGCAAAAATTCTTCAAGTAGGGGCGTCCCTGGTGGCGCAGTGATTGAGAGTCTGCCTGCCGATGCAGGAGATGCGGGTTCGTGCCCCGGTCCGGGAAGATCCCACATGCCACGGAGCGGCTAGGCCCGTGAGCCTTGGCTGCTGGGCCTGCGCGTCTGGAGCCTGTGCTCCGCAGCGGGAGAGGCCATAACAGTGAGAGGCCTGCATACCACAAAAAAAATTCCTCAAGTATATTATGAGCTATAATTGTAGGAAGGACTACACCCACCCACCACTTAGTTCCTGGTTATGGGAGAAATTGCACTATTTACTGGCCACTGGTTTGAGGCATACACTGCATCCTTTAGGACAGCATCTTAAACTTGCATGTTGCTTTCTCCTATTTGTCATAAAAAAAATTAATCTTCAGCAGATTACATAAGGCACATAATAAAACCAGTGAATTCTGTCAGTGTGAGTCCATAGCTCTAAAGTGTATCCCTCAGCTAGAGATAATATTGTATGGGATACCATGGTAATTGATAAAGGCATTCTATAAGTCCATGAACAGTGATGCTGGCACAGTCTTTCCAGGCAGAGAAGGGAAATCCATATCCAGAATGTGTGTCTATCCCATCGAGGACAAAGTGTTGCCTCCTTCATAAGAAGAGTTGTCTACTGTAATCAATCGGACACCAGATAGCCTGCTGGTCCGTTGGAAGTGATACCATATTTGGAGCTCAACGTTAGCCTCCGCTGTGAGCAGGTTGGTCATTCAAAAGTGGTGGTAGCCAAATCAGCTCTGGCAATGGAAAGAACATATTGTTGAATCCATGCATAGCTTCTATCCCTGCCACCATGTACACTTTTACATGGGCCTATTGAATTAGCATCAAGGTGACTGCGGAAAGAGGTTGACTAACCAAAAGAGCCAGTCATCTTGTCCATTAGATTATTGAGAGCTTCCTTTGATATGGATGCCCTTTGGTCAGTATTTGCATAGGCTACAAACATCTTCACACTCTTAGCTCATTTGAAGAAGTCTATTCAAATACCTCTCTACCTACTGTGACTTCCTTATCACTGACTTCCTAATTCTGATCTTTCCAAATCCCTAACCAACCTATTAGCCTTTGCTTACGAATTGATATAGATCCATATTTCAGGCCATCTCTCCTCCCACTGATGTGCAAAGTCATATACACTGCTGAATATTCTGACCACTGGAAGGATTTCGCTACACCAGTGACTTTCACAGCCATTCCTTCTAGGTAGTATTGGCATACCTTGCAGTTCCATCTGTAAATCAGGCCCAATGCTTTTTCCTCCTCATTAACTACTCATAAGGAACTCCTCAGAAAGTAATAGATGTGTTTGAGGGAGAGGTGGTAAAGCGGTATAACCGGATGTCGTGAGAATCTGAGATATCTGCTCATAAATTTTAATAAACTTTATTTGTAGAGCACTTTTAGGTTCATAGCAAAATTGACTAGAAAGAACAAAGAGTTCACATACACCCCCTTTCTCCACACACACATAGCCTCCCCCACTATCAACATTCAGCACCAGAGAGATACATTTGTTACAATTGATGAACCTACATTGATACATTATTATTACCCATACCCATTAGAGTATGCTCTTGGTGTTGTACAGTCTTTGGGTTTGGAAAAATGTATAACATGTATCCAACATTATAACATTATTCAGAGTAATTTTACTGCCTTAAAAATTATCTGTGCTCTGCCTATTTATTCCTTCTTGCCCCCAGCCCCTGGCAACCACTGATCCTTTTACTGTCTCCATAGTTTTACCTTTTCCAGAATGTCATATTGTTGGAATCAGACAATATGTAGACATTTCAGATTGGCTTCTTTCACTTAGTAATATGCATTTTAACTTTCCTCCCTGCCTTTTTATGGTTTGACAGCTCATTTCTTTATAGTGCTGAATAATATTCCATTATCTGGATATACCACAGTTTATCCATTCACCTACTGAAGGACATCTTGATTGCTTTCAAGTTGTGGCAATTATGAATAAAGCTGCTATAAGCATTAATGTGTAAGTTTTTGTGTGGACATAAGTTTTCAATTCATTTGGTTAAATACCAAGGAGCACAATTACTGGATCATCTGCTCATAGTCTTGACATTTCCTTCCAGATCTGTTTAGGCCAGGTATATACTACTTCCATTTTATAATGAAATGAGGCTGTGACATCCAAATTCATTGTTGTGTGAATCAGATAACACCAGTTCATGATGAACAATAGTCTCTTTTAGGGCCCATTCTTAACCCAGGATTTGTTTGGTTTGGTTTGGTTTTTAAATGGAAAATTGAGTAGAGTAAGACATTTCTCCTAAATCAAAGTGTACTGTGCTATTATCTTTCCATTGGGGTTTGCCAGAGGCTCCATATAACATGTCTTTCTGCCACAGAAACTCCGCTTATCTTTGGGACCCCTGGTTCATAAAGCCTTAGTAGTAAAACATGTTGCTCTACAGCCTGGAACTGATGGAGAGCCCATTCTTTCCTAGAACCCAGTTAAAATTAGAAGATTTACAGACTACCAATGGATCTGTCAGAGAAGCACAAATGTGTTTTATGTTGCCTCCCAGATCCAAAGAGGACCGCCAAGCATTATGCTTATTTTTGTGTGTGAGTGTTAAAAGGTGAGGTAACTTGTCTCTCATTATGGAAGGAAATATCCCAATATACTCAAGACCACTGGACTCAGAAGCTTCACTAATATGGCAGACCCTGAATTTTTGCATGGTTTATCTCCTCCTCTCGGGCATTCATATGTCTTACTAAAATATATCTATGGCAGTGCTACTGAAATTGTTATATGGACTCGTGTCAGTTCCTCAACTGTTCATCATTTGTCTGCAACAAGATGAATATAGAAATTGATAGAAATATTAAAAAACTTATATAGCAAGTTGAGATACTTGCAATATCCAATCACATAAAGTTTTCTAATAATTTATATTTATTGTATTTTGCAGAAGTATCAGTCTTTGATTAAATGAAAAAATAAATTAATACAAACTTTTTTAAAAATTGGAAATTAAAAAAGAAATGATCCTTTACCAATGAAGTTTAATTAAAACTGATCTAGGGTGCTTGCTACTCCCTACTTGGTAGGTCCAATTAGCATAATGTCATCAATCTAATAGGCCAAAGTGATATTCTTCAGGATGTCAAGATGATCAAAGCTCCTCTGGACTATATTATGATTGAGAGCAGGAGAGTTCACAGCTCTGAAGCAATATAGTAAATAATATATCACTGTCCATGCCATGCAAATGTAAACTCTTTCTGATATTCCTTACTGATTAGAGGGTAAAGGAAAGCATTTTACAGGTCAGTAGCTGCATACTAGATTCCAGGGGCTGTGTTGATTTGCTCCAGTAAATATACCACATTTGAAACACAGCTGCAATTGGCAACACTCTCTGATTATTTGCAATAATCTACTGTCATTTTCCATGATCCATCTGGCTTTTTCATCAGCCAAAGTAGTGTGATAAATGGGAGTGTTATAGGAATCATTTCCCCTGCATCTCTAAAGTCTTTGATGGTGGCACTAATCTCTGCAAATTCTCCAAGGGCTTTTGGTTTGTTATCTTGGAAGAGGCCCCCACTTTACTTTTTCTAACATAATAGTCCTCCATGAAACTATTTTTCTACCATAATAGCCCTCCCACTTGACATATCACTTTACAACTCGATCAATTCTATAAAGTATTTCGACTTAACTCCATGAGACAAGGAGATATTGTGAAATTCTGCTAGTTACTTAATATATCTATTCCCACTATATACTCTGCAACAAGAGAAATAACAGAAAAGGTCTACATTCCAAATGGATGTATTGTGAACTGGATGTGAGCCAAGATTCCATCTCACCTGATTTCACTAAGTCTGTACTTTGACCAGTGGACTATGGTGGCATTTTTGTCTCTAGTAGTCATCAACCTAAATTCCAGGTAAATCGCTATTAATCCCCAGAAGGTCAGGATATTTTCCTTCCTCCAGTGAAGGAACTTGGGTTCAGGTCTCACTAGAGAAGGATTGAGGGAGGATTCATGGTGTAAGCTTGTGGCTACACTGCAGGGTCCCTCCTCAAAGGTTCAGAATTTGCACATCAGTTAAAGGGCTTTGACTCAATTATATTTGAGGATTTGGAGAAAAGGCCATGGAGTCCCATGATGGTGACACAAGTTAGGCTTCTAACTTGATTTGGAATTTTTCTAACCTTTATCATCAACTAGCAACTTAGTATCCTGCCAATATAGTTAATTCTAGGGACTCTGTGATCAACTGGTCATTGCCACAGTTTGCTTTAGGTGAAAATACTCTATCATTACATTCCTTGGTTTATTGAGAAATTGCACACGCCTTGTCTCTGATAGTTCAATATTGTTATATAACCTCTAACACACCAGGACCCCATTGTTCCCATTGATATCAGGGAACCTAAATCCACCAAAACACCCCCTATTGTTATCTCTGACTTACAGAGTTCAGCTGTGACAAAGAACAAACCTGACTCCATATTGTATCTATTCCTTTATCTGTATGTAACCTTTGTGCTCTGTAGCCTGTGCCTGGTCATGCTGACTCTGCACCTTTATGAAGAAATGCTGCCTGTACCCTGAAATATACATAATATCCCTTTCTCAAGGCTCTGCCTCCCAGGCTTGATCTTTAAGTATAACACTTTTAATTCATATAGAGATAAAAAGTTGCAGAACAGAGAATAACATTTGTCTTGTTGGAGGTTTACAGGAACTTCGTGACCAGACCTACATGGACAGCTGCAAGAAGAAAGGATTATCACATCTCCTCCGGGGTCTGACCAGCACCAAAAAGTTTACAACAACCAGCCACACCCCCTCCCCTTTTAGTATAAATGAAGCCTGAATTCTAACTCTGGTAAGATGGTTCTTTTGGACACTACTTCACCACCTTCTCCATCTGCTGGCTTTTTGAATAAAGTCACTATTCCTTGCCCCAACACCACATTTCTTGATTTATTGGCCTGTTGTGTGGTGAGCAGTACAAGTTTGGACTTGGTAACACAGCCACTACAGAGTTGAGAAGATTCATATAATGATCCATTCCAACATTCCTATTTCCCTCGGCCTTTGGCCTCTTTCCTCTAGTGCAGTGGTTCTCAAACATCAGTGAGCATCAGAGTCACTTGGAGGGTTTGTTAAATCACACATTACTGGGTCCCATGCCAAGAGTTCCTGATTAAGAAATTCTGGGGTGGTCCCCAAGAATTTGCAATAAAACAAGTTCCCAGTTTAGGCTGATGAAGCTGGTCTAGGGACTACTTTTTGAGAACTACTGCTCCAGTGTATGCCAAGAAAATACTAGCATTTCAACCTCATTAACTGTAGGCCATTGTTTAGTCCAGAATTCAATTAGCCAATCTAGCAGACTGGTAGTGCTATTCCCAGGTTCTTGAGCAAACATACTGAATGCTGAATCCTAAGTGAATATACCCATGTCAATGCATTCAGTCTTTTATGTCATAAATCTTATCTTCCTTGGTTTAACATCCTTATAATCCACTCCCATACATGCCCTCTACACTCTTTTATGATCTTAAAGAAAGACACTGATAGATGGTGAGTCATAAGGAAGAATAATTTCAGTTTGTGAGGCAACCATTCCTGGTGCTACTCCTGGAAGGGTTTTATTCAGAGATATTGCGTCTGCTGGAAAGAGAGATTAAGGGATACAGGAACCTGAACTGACCTCAAAGGGTGAGAGACAGGGGAATAAACACTAGGGACTCACTCAGCTCCCTCTCTGCTATCTCCTTCCGGGGCTCCCTTTAGGCCAAACCCACTGGGAGCTTATTGATGTAATCTGTAATGGTTAGACTCTCAGGACATAAGCAAAGGGTGGAGAAGCATGGAGAGCGGAGCTGGTAGGGCAAATAGATATTGAGCACAGGAATCCATCTGTTTATGATTAGTCTGCTCCCATGGAAATTTGAGCCCTAATTGGCCTTCTCTCCTGTCTGCTCTCAAATCTTTTATTGTCTTGTTGCCTAGGTCCTGAATCCTACTTGATATATCATCACTTCACAACTTGACTGATCCTATAAAGTATTTCAACCTACTAGTCATCTAATGGACTTTTCTTGGTGTGGTAGTCATTAGTGCTATTCAACAGATATTTATGGTTCTCCTCCCAAACACGTGATAATATTTCACTTGTTTAGCTCCTTGAAGTGCAGAGTCACTATGTCTACATACCAACACAGATGCTCCATTATGCTAAGCGTATTCAAAAATTTTCCATAAACAAAAACTAAAAATAATCTCAACTTTTACGTATAGAAAAATCATTTACATGTCTACTTTGAACACTCAATTGTCAAAAAGGCTTCATCTAAATTAGGATTAGAAAGAGCTAATAAAAACTGATTGTGACAATAGAGAGTTGGAAGAATTTACAGTTCTACACAATCAACAAACTTGAGCCTCTCAAGTTTGTCAAAAGGAAACTAGACAAATTAGGAGCATTAAAAAGACATTGGAGCTGGGAGGTTGAAATTGGAGAACTAAAAATTTTAAACTGAAATAAGAGACTGCAATATTAACAGGAAAAAGGTAAAATAAATTTTAGTATAGGCATACAATAAAATAGTATAAACAATTCCATGTTTTGTTTATGGGTAAATAGTGCTTATCCAAGTAATAAGCAAAGTAAAGCTTTTTTCAAGAGTTTTACTTGGAAAAAACTCTTTAAAAAATTAAAATCTGGTCATATTGGACTTTTGTTATGAATTATGGCTACAACTATCTTTTCATCTTGTGTATGACACACTGTAGTATCAACCAGTCAACTCATATTTATAGGTTTTTATAAAACATTCTTGTAAAACTGACTTGACATGACTGGATGATGGTTCATTTTGACAAAATCCATGTCAGAAATGAAAATTGCTGAAATAGTCATACCAAATATGTCCTTCAGGACATTCTTTATACATCATTAACCTATCCTTATCTCAAGCATTTCATTTAAGGAATTTTTTTTCAAAATGTTGTGCTCAGATTTCATGTGTCAGAATCACATGGGGTACATGTTAAAAATAGATTCCCGGGCTTCCCTGGTGGCGCAGTGGTTGAGAGTCCGCCTGCTGATGCAGGGGACACGGGTTCGTGCCCCGGTCCGAGAAGATCCCACATGCCGCGGAGCGGCTGGGCCCGTGAGCCAATGGCCGCTGAGCCTGCGCGTCCGGAGCCTGTGCTCCACAACGGGAGAGGCCACAACAGTGAGAGGCCCGCGTACTGCCAAAAAAAAAAAAAAAAAAAAATGATTCCTGAGCCTCACGCTAGACCATCTGAATCAAACTTTCTAGGTGTTGACCTGAGATTCTTCATTTTTTTTCTTAACATCTTTATTGGAGTATAATTGCTTTACAATGGTGTGTTAGTTTCTGCTTTATAACAATGTGAGTCAGCTATGCATATACATATATCCCCATATCTCCTCCCTCTTGCATTTCCCTCCCACCCTCCCTATCCCACCCCTCTAGGTGGTCACAAAGCACTGAGCTGATCTCCCTGTGTGACGGGGCTGCTTCCCACTAGCTATCTATTTTACATTTGGTAGTGTATATATGTCCATGCCACTCTCTCACTTCATCCCAGCTTACACTTCCCCCTCCCGGTGTCCTCAAGTCCATTCTCTATGTCTGCGTCTTTATTCCTGTCCTGCCCCTCGGTTCTTCAGAACCATTTTTTTTTTTTAGATTCCATATATATGTGTTAGCATATGGTATTTTTTTAAACATCTTTATTGGTGTACAATTGCTTTACAATGGTGTGTTAGTTTCTGCTTTATAACAAAGTGAATCAGTTATACATATACATATGTTCCCATATCTCTTCCCTCTTGTGTCTCCCTCCCTCCCACCCTCCCTATCCCACCCCTCTAGGTGGTCACAAAGCACCGAGCTGATCTCCCTGTGCCATGCGGCTGCTTCCCACTAGCTATCTATTTTACGTTTGGTAGCGTATATATATGCCACTCTCTCACTTTGTCACAGCTTACCCTTCCCCCTCCCCATAACCTCAAGTCCATTCTCTAGTAGGTCTATGTCTTTATTCCTGTCTTACCCCTAGGTTCTTCATGACATTTTTTTCCCCTTAGATTCCATATATATGTGTTAGCATACGGTATTTGTCTTTCTCTTTCTGACTTACTTCACTCTGTATGACTCTAGGTCCATCCACCTAAGTGTTCATCGACAGATGAATGGATAAAGAAGATGTGGCACAGATTCTTCATTTTTGACAAAGGTCTAAGCCAAAACTTCAACACTAACTTCTGAGAAGTAGTTTATGAAATAAAAAGGAAATTAGTGGTAATGTTTGCTATATATGGTGTTTTTACATGAGAGTTAGTGAAGTGAAAACAATAAATTTGAACTTGACTAGGTAGAATATTCATTCAACACATATTTAAAGAGTACTGACTTTGTGTCAGACACTGCTAGGAGCTAGGGATAGAACATTTGTTATGACATGGTCTTAGCGGAGGAGATAGACATACAGGTAGATCATTATAATTAATTGTAGTTAGTGAATTTATAGTGATATGCACAGAAGAAGGATACCTAACCCAGACTGAGGAAGCCAACAGGGTCTTTTTGGAGGTGGTGACACCTGAGCTGAATCTTAAAGAATAGGTAGAAGATGACCCAGTGAAGGGAAAGATGTTTCAGGTACAATAACCCTTTTGTTATTCCAAACCAAAGGGATGGATGGAACATATTGGGAGGTATTTGACTTGTAGAAGAGTGAACCTGAAAGCCTTATAAGTTAGATAATTTTCCTACCACTTTTGCTCTCTAATCTCTCCTTCTTTGAAGCTGCCACTTTTTGCCCACCCTTTTCCTAGACTCAGTTTTTAAAAGCTAATATCTTAGGCATTCCCCATCTCTGGGGAGGGATTTGGCACTTCGCTCACAGTTTCCCATTTATTTATCCTCTTGTCATCCTGAGTAAATATGTTCTCAGCAAATTCAAAATCATAATAATGACCCATCTAACAACCTAGCTTCACAATGCTGATATCTATCTTTTAGTCCATCAAAGATTCTCACCAACATGCCTGTAATTCCCTCTCATGGCTATACCCTAGGACTTGTAAACATCTGCAAAAGTACAAGCTCTGAATTCTTGAATTCTGAAACTCTTCTCTCTTATCACATTCTCATATCTTTCCACTTCTTCCACTTTCTCATTTCCCACATTTCAAACTTCTATACAAGCCTTTGATACTTCCCAATTCTCCCAGTCTGTCAGGCTCCTCCAGGTTTCACTACCTGCCCATTCTAGCCTAGATATCTTGTCAACTACACCTTTAGGCATACAGCTCCTCAATTTCCATTTTTATTCACCTTCGAACTTATCTATTTTCAGAGTCTTGATTTTGTCCCTTCTCATTCTTTACTCTCTATCTGAGGAATCATATCTATTTATGAATATGACACAGTCTTTATGCTGAAGGAGCTCAGAGTCTAGTTTTAATAGACATATATAGAAAGAGATTGATTTAACATAGCAAGGTAAATTGCTTCAACTGTTAACTAGAGGCTGATGTTCCCCAGCTTTACAACGTCAGCCATAAGCTCTTGCTCCTAAGCCTCAGACTATATATCCAAACCTCTGCTAGATAACTTTACTTTTATATTCACAGGCACTTCTAACTTGAGATGCTCCAGCTGAACTTGTTATATCCCTATACAATTTTTTGGAGGTCTCAACTTGATGATTTTATCTGGACAGTCAATAGTTGCCTTATCCTCACTATAAAAGAAGCCTCTAAAGTCAATTAATTTACTTCTGAGTATTTTTTGCCTGTATAATTCCCTATAAAATGAGAATTGTTATAATAATAATAACTATACACACATATATCGCATAGAGTCATGGAGAGGAACAAAAAGGTTAGTATAGATGTAAAGATCTTGGAACAATGTCTCATATATAGTAAGGGCTACATACATATGTTCTAAATATTATTAAGATAATCAGATATTTTTAATATAGTATGTGACCAAATTGTTATTTAGGAGTGCACCATATTTGTTTCTAAGCATTTGGTCTCTTTTGATATTACTAATTTTAAGTTTTGTTATCAAAGTTTAGCCTGTGATGTTTCTGCACAATTGACTTTAAAT